>NW_017175971.1:1594620-1612219 GCF_001652005.2 Ceratina calcarata | reverse complement strand
CGTCAATAATTAATAGAATATTTCCTTCTATACTTTTTAGCACGTAGCTATTTATTATTAGCATTGTTCTCCCGATGTCTGATTTCTTTTTAATTATAGGAAATGCATTTTTCTAAAATACATAAACTTCTGGGATTGATTGCATAGCCAATACATCCTTAATTGAAAGTAGCACGACTTGGAAGTAAGGGCAGTTAGTAGGTGGAAGTAGTTAAGAAAATTTAATATGAATTACCTCGCTGCTATTATGCGATCACCGATCAAACATTTACTTTAGAATTTAAATTTAATGTCCCGTCATGTTCGAGATATCTAAAAGTTAGTTCGACCTCGTTTTTTATCGCGTTTCGTGCGGCCTATGAATGGAGCCGTCTGCGCTCGAACCACCGTGTAAAACCATTTTCTTTGTATTCAAATAGGAGAATGCTTTTCCATTGCGATATATATTTTCCGTAATAAAACATTCAGCAAACGAACATAGCTGGATTCGTGATTGAAAAGCCAATTTGTATTGTACTTCCGACGCGGCAACATCTGTTGCACGGGAAATAATTATTATTCCGTGCACGAATAAAAACAGAAAAAAATTAAATCGGAATGCGTTTCGATTCCGCATCGATTCTAAGTTTTGCAGAGCTTATTATCGCCTTTTATGCTGGATCATGATTTTTAATCACTATTCGTTATCAGGCAAATGTATCAATTAATATCCCGGGTTTTATTTGCGAAAATCATATTTTTGATATCGCGGTATATTTGCGAGAAATCAATGGAACGGTGCAAACAAATCGAAAAGCGAAGTGTCAATCCAACAACGGGCGACAAATCGGCAGCCGTGCAGAACGAAAGATTACGGTCCCGGCGAGTGAATCGAGAGGTTTTTACTCTTCTTTTTTTTATCACGGCCGGCCCCCGGAGCCCATTATCGATCCCTGAACGAAGGGTTTACAACTATGAGAGCCGGTGGGTCCTTTTTTATCACGGGTCTCGATTCCAATCGGGCGGCGGCGCGCCGCGCGGTCGGATCAAATCCAATGTGTACTTATCAATCCGAATCAATTTAACCTTCCACCATTATTTCACCAAATCTTCGGTATGATCGTATTTACCATAATTCATTGGGAGTAAATTATTTCTTTTAGTAGTCCGATTATTATTATTTCGCGGAACCTAATCAAGAAATCGTTTAATTATTCAACAATTAGAAATCTTGTCGTCTTCGAGGTAATAATGATGATTTATTTGTTAAGTTTTTATTTGATATTCGGTTAAATCGTGTAGGAAGTTTGATGAAAATTGTACACGAATGCAATTTTTATGCGTGTGTATCGATGCCTGACGCGCAGCCTTGCACGGGATAGGGAAAAGTGGACGAGGTGATGGGGCTTTCAATCCCGATAGATAGGGAGTCCACGTAATTACTGCTGGGAATTGGACAAATGGAAAATGCATTCTATTATTGTGGCAACTTGCTGCAAAAGCGAAACAGCTGCCCGACTTAGCGCGTGCATCCGGATTTTGGAATATTGTTTTAAACCCCGATTTAAATATCGAAAAGATTCGATAGAAATTTTCTCTGTCCTCTTTTATCAAGATTTTTTAAAACGCTGAGTAATTATTTATTTGCATAATGATTGAGTCGTTTGAATATCAATTACAATGTAGTTTCCTCGTTTATTTCGGTTCTCGTAGAACGAATCATTAGTAAATTGAACGAGCGTACTCGTTGGGAGAAATCCATGACGAGCTGCTACCGGAATTAATATTAATGAGTTGTTAATGATCATTGTTGTCTGTCGCATCGCTTCCTTTTCGTTATTTTTCTTCAGTGGAAACGTGCTTTCTATCGGATTTACCGTTGCGAGGCAAGAATTTCTGAGCGATGCGAAAGTTTTAATTAACCTGGTCATTTAATATACATATTCATAATTACCACGTTCTTCCTTTTAATCATACGGCTGCTGATAAAAACTTCTAAGACTGTTTATTGAGACAAATTGAATGTCGGCGAGCCGGCCATTTCCGGGCGATTAAAACTTCGTTAAACAGATATTCCGATCTTGTCGGGTAACGAGAAACAGAAATATGTGTCAGGAAATTCGATACCCTCGTCTGAACTAATATTAAATCAACGTTGGCAAAATCGATAATTGATTGAACGGATAATTCCCCGGGTTAATTGAAACAAGAACGCAAACTCGATTCGTTTTACAATTTATGAAAGAAGATATCCTATTTAATACAGATCAAAGGTACAACTAATGGAACAGGGAAAAAAAGGAAGGAGATAAATAATCCTTATCAGAGCGTTCATTTATCGTCGAACTATTCAGACAATTTCTAATTAATCGAATAAATAATGTTTGCTTAGGAACCATCGAATAATAACAATTATTGAAATTTTCTTTTCGGTTGTATCCTTCGCGTTCTCTCTCTCTCTCTCTCTCTCTCTCTCTCTTTCTCTTTCTGACCAAGTGAGAAACCGGTTTCTCTGGCAGGTCCAACGTACACCAACGATTCCCAGGTGTCTCGCGATTATGCTAGAGGTCGAGACGCACACTCTCTATCCAGATACTTCCACACAGACTCTTTAAATAATACCTACTCCTCTTTCCTATGGCCGATCGCGATTGCTCACCGCGAGCCAAGCCACGGGCAGGTGGAGATCTTTTCTTGATCGATCGCAACAATCGGCCGGTCCGAGAATACTCGCGGGCGCATCCCCTCGTTAAACCTCCGGTGCCTCGATTATTCGCAGGTGAACGTTTATTATTAACAAACCGCGCTCGCGCACACCGTTCAAAAGTTGCTTCACGGTCAATGAATGAAACCGTAATCGAACGAGAAATAGTTCGAGTTATCAGCCTTTCCGGGTGCAATTAAACGTGTTTCAGATGTGTTATCAGGCTTTGCTCGTAAATAATCGTAATTAAATATGAATTGCAGACAGGGATTATTCGCGGCATCGTAATTTATCGATGTAACTCGTGAATCACGGTAATGAAATCATTTTTCCGCTTCTCCGGGACAAAAAACAAATTTATAAACAACCATGTTAAATTATTTGCCCGGCAGGGGAATCCAGTTGCTTAGCGAAAACGAAACTGAAAATTAATTTGCATGCGAGCTTCGTGCTTGTTAAAAGTATAATCCGTTTTTCATCACGCTCGTTATTTTCATTTTGGATTGTATAAACAACGGTTACTGCGCGGTGCTCGCAATTCCGCTCTCTTTTTATTCATAATCGAGGAGCTCGTTAATTCCTCGAGTTCTTTCGGAAGAAACACAAAGTTCTCGGGCTATTATTTAAGAAACGTGATTTTATCTGCTCGTAAATTCTATTTGCACGAGCCCGGGCCAGATGGAGGAGGAGGGGGAGGGGGAAAGGAGACGACGGGGGTGGTTCGCTTTACTTCGTTGAAATTTTTAGTGAACGTACCTACTACGAAATAACCTATAACTTTTAGATTTAGGTCAGCTGTGGCGCGGCCGTGTATTCTTGAAAGTTTCGCGTAAAACGAAAACGAAACGCGTCCAAATATTGCTAGCGGGCCAACTTTTAATTACATTTTATAGACCACCGATAATTTATCTTAAGCGCGAAAACTTCCACCGAATTGTGTAAATATAATTTTACGCGTACACACGCTCACGCACACGTACGCGTAGATCGATAAGTTGTGCGATAACTTGTTTCGGATTACCCGTGAACTTTTCCAATTCCAAAGGCTCGCCAATCCCCTGAGTATAATTTCGTAGGAAAATCCTTTTCCTCTGTATAAATTCTGTAACACCGTTCTTTGGGAAAGAAATCAATATTTCAACGATTTCATGCCTGACTTTTATCTGTAACCTTCGTCGAGATTGAAGAAAATAGACGTTCTATTTAAGCGTTTCAAGGTTTGAACTGCGTTTTCGTTGGTCTCGTGTTAAACCTAATTAGCCGCAGTCCGGCATTATTTTTGCAAGCACTTAAAACACATTAATGGCACTCGCTTCTTCAATGACGATGATTCACATATCGTGAATCCCAGCCGAATTAATTAGCGTGTAGAATTATTTCAAACAACCGTACACAGTCGAGTATTATAAATTAATGAATAGACTGTAGATTTTATGCGTTCGTAGAAAATATTAAAAGTGCATATAAAATTAATAGTGAAATGCAGATAACTATTATCAGAATCTAAAAGGAATTCATGTTTAAATTTCATTTCTTGAATGCTTTATTTTGTATGAAGAAAGGCTTCTGGTTCAAAACGTGTTTCTCCTTTTAATTGTTTACCTGTTGCTTTGTTCGATCTGACTTATTAGGGACAATCTTGTTCGTTGCGTTACAACGGAGTTAGCATAAATTGTACAGTTTGATAGAATCTAGTCGCTCGGAGAAAGTTAAACCGTTGCGTTCGGGCCGCGTATTGTCTCGGAGATCATTTCTTCGTGGCGTGAGATCATGTTTAACCCTCTGGTTAGACGACTCGATTCGTTCGCTGCCGAACAGGCTACTTTTACTCGAATCATCTACATACAATCGCGGCTCTGACTCACACAATTAATCAAACGTTTCGTACGATACCAGGAAACAGCATATTCTATTTTGCCACGGCCAGTTAGGAACGTAATATCATATCCTCTACTAGTGAATTGTTGATTCACGCATTTATAGGAAAATATGATACGCAGAAAATGTAAAGAATTCATTTAATATTTAAAAACACATATACGATATCGCAATGTTTAAATAATAATAATAATAAAATAAATTTCTGTTTGAATTAAATTTTTTAAATTGATACCGTTTGACTTTGCATAAAAATCCGCAGTTCAATAATGTTTTATCGATTAGTTATCCGGAGGAAAAATGAGAAATAAATGCGAATCATGATTGAGGATGGAATTGGTTTGCGTGTGTAAGTTAAATATACGAGCGAATCGAGTTTCCAGCGATAACTTATCTTCGCCTTGTGACAGATGATTATCTTCGCACACGTCCACGCTGACGCGTATTAAATGTATATAATTGCCTTTTTCCAGCAGATGAAATATTGAAATTTGCATTGAAATTAAAAAAGAAATAGAGGGACAGCTTTACATTTTATCGATATTTCGCAGGGCAGGGCACAATTTTAAATCTATTCAGCGTGTAGAGCGCATAATCGCATAATTATACTAGATATGTAACGCTTCACGTGTGTTCGTAAATTAAAGGCGAGCAAGATTATCGACACTGCTGTTCTATCATTAATTGGTCGCGTTTGGACTTTCGAGCTTTGTTCACTGGCGTCTACCACACGAGTCTCAATTTACCCAAGCTTTGAACAAATTCATGAATTGTACATCGCCAGGCATCGAGATAGAAATCAACCGGTTTAATTAATCCTAGATAGAAAATCAGTACCGAAGAGTTCCGCGACGGAATGAGGGTAACTAGATTTTTTCTGGTTCAAACAAGTTTTCAAAGAACGTATCGTTAATAATATTTTATTATCACCGAGACGAACTGAATATTCAACGCGAACTCCGGTCCTCTTTTTTGTTCACATTCTCCTGAAAAGAATTTTCCTCTTTGGGAAACTGATACGTCCCTGTAGTTCGCGAGCGTGTCAGACAGGCAATCATTCTCTTTGGCAAAGCAACCCGGTAAGTAATGGCCGAGGTCACGAATAACGCGTTGGCCATCGTTGTCTTTTCGATATACCGAAGAAAATTAGGTGCGGAGGAGCGCGCGCGACGACTCTGCGCTTTATCGCCGTTCTTGCCTCCATGAATAAAAGATATCGCGTTATCAACGGAATTAATAGCGCTTTATGAACGATATCAGCTATTTGTTGGCTTCATAGTTTTTAATCATAAGTGGGCTTATTGTGTTATTTATATCACCCTCTCGTTTTACACATACATACACAATTGAAGAATTTATATTTTCATTTTGAAATCAAATTAACTTTCTCGTTCTCCGATAGATTTAGTTCGCTCTCGACGGAATAAAAACTACCGAGATTAATTCTTTCGGAAAAATCGCGATTTTTCAAGAGCAGCTCTTGCAAACAGTGTAAGTTACGATCGAGTTAATTGAAAAGCAATTTTTTCCCAATTCGTTCGTAATTCCTGGCGGATGGAATTGAAAGAAAAATGATGGCCACCGCGAATCGATGTCGTCGACAGGTCATAATTTCATTTCTTCTTCAATCAAATATTTCATTCGAGTTGGGAAATTTAATCTGTATAAACGTCGAACGCGCCGGATCGAAAGTAACTTCCCGACTGTCGAAGCGCGTAAACAGATTAATAATTTAACACTGCGAAAAACCGGGGAGGAGCGTAGCCTTTTTTCATCACGGTATTTCCACGTTTCCTAAAACGCGGTCTGATGCTAGCTAGGTGGTAGTCGCGATTAATTTCTTGAAACCGTGCTCTAAAGTTATTACTAAAGCGCCTGGAGGGATTTGTGATTTCGCGCGACTCCCTTCGAACTGTCAGCCGCCCACTTTTTGAGTGTCAGCTTATTTAACAGGCCGTCCCAAGTGTGTACACACGTACACGTATACACACACAGCTTCTTTTTGTCTCTCACCACGTGTCTCTCTTTCATCCACTGTCGCACGTCGCGCCTCCCTCGCTCTCGCCCTCGACTACCTATTTTTTCTTTTTCCCCGCATTCTCCGTTTTCTTGCTCCCCAGCCAGCTTGTTTTTGATGTTTTCGGAGCTGTTGGAAAATCTTTGCCAATGCTTTACCTCGGCTGTATATATATTTCAACTATCCAACCGGAGGCCGCGTTGAATATTCATAATCCGATTGTAGAATATACAAGGAGACAAAAAGAAGAAAGGCATATTTTTCTTTTATTCATTCCCGCGTTTCCTTTTTATTTATTTATACACGTATCTCCATCAGAGGGTTATTAACGATACACTACTATAAATATACGTTTTCTTGAACAAATAAAATATTAAAGTTACGTTCGCTGTATTATACATTAATTAAATAACTTGGAATTACGTGGAGTAGATATTAATCTTATTATTATCAGGGTAGGGCATTCATAGCTTCGTACGTCAGTTGATATCCTCTAGATAAAATTTTCCATGTAATCCAATCTGTTGTTCTTGGAAGGAATATAAAATAAGCGATTAGGACGTGTTTCATTTAGGTGAACAAAGAAGTAGGTATAATTGTTTCGTTAGTGCCGAGAGCGATTTGAACCGGGTAACAAGATATACATGCAATTTTGTACGAAACGCGTGTATGGGAAAATTAGTTTGCCATTACGGTTCGATGAATCGTTCGCAAAAAGAACAGACTGGAACGTTCATTAGTCGGATGAAGCGAAAATTGAATTAATTCTTTCGGCACAAAAAGTCTGCTAAAACTGATCTAATAGTTATTAATACTTTTCAAAGAATAAAAGTTGTTCCCTTTTTTTTTACGAAATATAATTTAATATCATCTGCTATTTTATTTCATGAAAATTTCTGGCAGAAATGTGTTTCATCTTGTCGAAATTCATGGATACATTCGTTTAAGATAATTAAAAGCAAGATATTGGATCAGTCAGATATTTGTGACTGACTCATTCTACATTCGCTATTTATTAATAATTAGACTGCTTTGGATTTGCATACTAAATATAACGTTCATAATGTCAATTAATAAAATGAAATCCCGATAGGACTTCAATTTGAACTTTATACATATATACTAAAATCTGCAGCTATTTATAATACCTCTTTTCGTTTCGTGTATTCTCGGACAAAAGTCGTGGCAGATATAATTAAAATCCTATGTATAAACCTAATGAAAGTCCGTGGCATAAAATAAAATTTAGAAACCGGTTCGCACACGAAGAAAATATTCCGCATTTGTCGCCTCGCAATTAATTTTCCTCAATATATATCTAGCACGAGGAAGTTAGGGAGGGCAGGGGGTTAAACGAGAAAATTAATCGCGAACCAGTGCACCGGTTACATTCAACTCGCGCAATTTAAAATCAGCTCGGTCGAGGCAGACTGTTTAGAAGAGAGAACGGTGAAAATAATGGTGAACAGAGTTTTGAAAGAGAAACGAATTGAATGCGATACGTGGGTGGGCGAGCGATGCAGGCAAACGGGATGAAAGAGGCAGACAGAGGAGGAGGCGAGATTAATCTATGACCGATGAGAGCGAGAGGGACAGTAGCGAAAGAGAAAAATAACGAATGATTATATAAATTAAGCTCGAGAACGAAGGGAATTGGAATGGACGAATGAAATCATCACCGATTGTGTAATAATAGTCGAGCACGAGCGGTTTGCCCGGATTCATACAGATTCGAAGAAACTCCGTGGGACAATTCGAATACAAAGTAATACCGCGGTATGAATAATGCACCGTAATCGGCGAATCCGGAGTTTCGTGCCATTTTAATAAATAACATAGCCAGCACGAAACACCAGTTATTTAGAACGAGCCGTGCTCGAAGAAACTAGAAAAAGCATATGTAATTTCCAACAAGGATATACACGTTTTTCCCATGTTTTTTTAAGCATTGTTTTCATAAATTATATACGCGAACGCTGAGTTTGCCGGGAATTAATTATTGAATAATATCTTTATGCAATAACGAACTATGATCGTATTATTGTGACTGTGTTAACAAAAATGCAATCGCGTCGATAAACAATTTCTCATTTCCAAATCTTGTTCACACGATATTCGAGCGAAATGTTTTATAATGAGCGAAAGAATTTTATTATCGATCTTCAATTGACGAGCATACATTTTGCAAGAATAGAGAAAGCAATGTTCGCGAGAACAGTGATTTGCATCTTTTTTTTTCTGGTGTCTTCGTTCTCGTCGCAGGGAAAACGGGAACGCAATCAACTATTCAATTATATTCGGTCCGACAAAATGACAAAAGATATCCACGGCAATGTGCAATACCGAAAATACCTATAAATAAACGAAGCAAATGCATTAAAGTTGCACGTCACGGAATAACCTAGATTCTTTCGAGCATTCACCAATTCTCTCTGTATATGTAATACATATTTCTTTCCCGTTCGTGATTTAATAACAACTAAATAGAGGAGGAGGGGGTGTTGATGACGATCAGAATTTCAATTGAATTCTATTAAAAGCTGATAACAATTACGATTGTAATTTCGCAATGCCAGTCGCGTGCAACGTCGCGACACAATGCCCGCTCCTTTACAAAAGATTAATTGTTTACTATATTTTTATTTCGTATACATCCGTCCCTGTCCTGTTCTGCTAGTTATTTTCGATGGTGTCGTGCGTGTAGAAAAAGGAATACACGGGAGAATGTGGGCAGGCAAAGAATTCCGATAATTAAGTCTACACTGAGCTGTAATTAAACGAGTTTAACGACTCCGACTTCTTTCCTTGATTATAGTCTTTAATTTAACGATAGCGTTTTATAGTTTAACTTTAGCTCTTTGTGCGAAATCGATAACGCACGGAAAAGGAATTAAAGAGGAATCGCATAGATTTCAAATTATAGAGTTTTTAATTCCGTATTTATTATCAGTGTCGAAAAGTAATCGCTGATTAGCAGAATAAATATTAACAGCCGGTTTAATTCTTTCGCTTTATTATTCCGTACATTCGCGAATAAATAAGCTAATTCTTTTTGCGACGATGAAAATTGCCGACGCTAGCGAATATAGCTTAACGAAATAATTGAAGTGGCGTGTAATCTTGAACTCAGAACTACGTTGTTTGGCAAATAGAAAAGTAATCAGTTTAAGTGGTTGGAAAAAAGAAATGAAATAAAATGCTATTGTCACAACCGAAGTTGAATAAATTAAAATACGTATAACTCAGTTTCGAGCCGTCGTTTAGCAATTTTCTCCTCGCTTTACTAATATGTATAATGCGGTAGGAAATGCATAAAAGCGAATACTTACACTGAGTTACATCGTATTTGCACGCAAGTGCGGTTTTCTTGTCTCCGGCCTCTATTACTACTTGCTCTGCGCAAAACCAGGATTGTGCGCGATTGAGAAACAAAAAACACGCGTTGCTGCGTTATCATCTATGCCATGCGAAATTGTATGTAAGCTGGTAAAACAGTGTCCGTGACGCATCGAATTCGTACCGATTTATTAAATTCTCGACTGTTGAAATTCTCATTATCGACCAAATTTATTTTCCCGTTTGAATCGAATAGCTCAAAACGAAAGTTGAAATTGTATTCTTAATGAGCTGGTTATTGTCCGCGAATAAATCGGTTAAATATATACGATACGAATTTTCGAGTATAAAAATAATTTGAATTTCAGATCCATCGAACTAATTTGCATTTCAAATCGAATTCATGCGAACGTGTTTTTACGTATTTACCGATAGTCGCCGCAGGTTTTATTGAATAATAGCGTAATATATCTCTAACGTTATCGCGTATACAATGGCATAGGTGATTATTGTTTCGTGCTCATATTTGCAGCGCGCGTTACACGTTGCAGCATCGGTGTTTCCGAGCCGCATTATACTCACACAATTGCATCATTAAGATACTATTTAACCAACCGGCCTCGCGCGATTCCTCCTCGCGCGCTGCTAAGCCGTTTAAAATTAATTACCTGGAAAGTTTCTTTTTAGAGAAACGAGGGGAAAAAAGGTGGAATTCGTTCTCGCATTTTTCATCTATCGAGCGTAGCCATTGTACCTTCCTCGGGTCTGAATAATTCGTCTTCGGAGACCTGGCGAAATAATAGCCGATCGCAGTTAATTGCAAAACAGGGCTTCGCGCTACTCTAATCAGTTCGATACGATCTCGGCCGACTGATAATTGTTTTATCAGCTAGTGGTGTCAGAATGTTATCATCAATTGCCTTCGAAAATGAAACAAATTTACTTAGTCGCGATAACGCTGCTAACGCACACATTGTTATTTTTTACTGTACTCTCTCGTTCTAATAGCTGCTCTCAGGCGTAATTTGAATTTTTATCTCGATAGATCGAATAGAAAGTAAACGGTTGTTTTCGAATAAAATTTAATCTTCCAGTAAATGCGAATGAGAAATACGTATACACATCGTTTTTCCTATGGGTATGAACCGAAATGGCGTATGATTTGTTCATTTGCTATAGTCCCTACATTTTTTCGCGTTCCAGTATCGAATATCCTCGCGTCTGTTTTTGTAGCGTTGGCACGTTTTCGGAATTCATTGAATTTTCCGTACCCTTTGTTGCCCAATCCTTTTTACGGCTCCGATTCAATCATTAGTTTTCAATGGCCGTTCGATTCCCAATGATTTTAATCCTACATTATTATTATTATCGTTAATTGACTTAATGAGATCAAGCTTTCACAATTTTTCTTTCTCGCGGATATATTTCTTCCACCAAGCCTAATTTGCAAACAAATGAAAACTGAAACTTTGAAACTTTAATGCTTCGGTTGTCTTAACGAGTTGAGAAACATGGAGTTTTGGCCATTAAACAGTGCGCGCAACACGTTCTCTTGAAATGAAAAAGTATACGCTATGAGCCTCTAATTAAAACGTGGTATTTGTTGTTTCTAGCAGTTTATAACATTAATAGAAATTACGAGTGACAGTTCCTAGTAGCGAGACATCAAAAAGACTTATTAAAGAGCCGTTTTAATCCAACTGGTAATTTCACGTTTCACAGATTCCGAGTGAAAAGGGGGAAAAACAGGAACGCGCGCGCCGGCTTATTTTCGATAGAAATAATTCGACTGGCAGGTTTTAGTTCCCGCGCGAGTAATTAACCAGACGAAATAAAAAGAGAGAATCGCTTGACCTTTTAACGAGGTACGCGTAAATTATTTGAAACGTAATCAGTTTCAATGGAAGTTGCCATGATAAACTTTAAAAGATAACGATTTACGATTCTGACCTGGTTATCGCGAGCAATCTCCTTTGTTACGCGTTTTATCTTGAATATCCAGGCAGAACGAGCATCTAAGAAAGAAATTAACCATGAATTTGCATTCCCCTGGAGTTCTTTCATCCGAGAAATTAATAAAACATGATTTTCCAAAGTTTGCCCGAAACACTAACGACGCTTTTTTCCTTTTTCTGAACGGAGAACTTGGTGTTTCTAATTTTCTGACATTTTTCAACTGATTTTCAATTCAAATCGGATTTGTTTGAAAATTTATTCGCGATGCGAGATTACTTGGCACGATAACCGTCCGCTAAGAAACGTTCCTTCCTTCCCCAAGTCGAGAGATTTCATTTTACTCTTTTTTTTTTTCTCCTTTTTCGAGATTATACTTAGGCAAGGACTTTTTTCCCTTGAAAGGTATCGACCCTTGGATTAAACCTGAGGACGGTGATTGATTTATATGCCTTACAAAAAAATAATTACGCTCCATTTTCATCGTTTTTAATCGTTCAATTTGAATTCTACATGCTGGTTTCATTAAAAATGTCGAGCGAAATGGAAATTAAATATTTATTATTCGTTGGTAAAAGGATTAAAGGATTCGCCAGTACAGCGAGACGTATGTTTGTAGTTTCACACAAAAAAGTCTTGTACTATAATCGTAGATGTAAAAGTGTACGCGTGCACAATTCGAAAAAATATATTTTCCTCGTAGCGTTGCATCTGCTATTATTCCAATATTTACTTATCGGTATCGTCGAGTAAAATAAGGAACGCGAAAGCGTGTAGCGTGGAACATGGAAATAAAGGTATCCTTTTACTGGATATTTGATGGTAACGTTGTATCATCGCACGAGCTACCCGTCTCGTTTCCTCACGCTGCTGGCCTGAATGGGGTCTCCGCTGGCGCATTCGTCGTATATCTTGATTACCATTCATTCTGTAGCGCGCAGAATATTCTCTGCCTACAGTGAAAGAATTCTCCGTTCCGAAACAGAATATTTTAAATCACCTTTATTACGTTTAAAGCTTCATATCAATGGATGATATTTTATCTATAAACTCGCTACGGTATCTTTCATAAATCTTATAAAATCCCAAATTCTATTTCCTCATACATTCACAGCCAGTTTTATCAGACGTTACTCGGTTCATATATTTTATGAAGTTATTATTGAATTATTTATTATTCTCATATCTGATGAGATCGACGCTTGGTCCGAAAATTAATGCGGTAACAAAATTTTTACGGAAACGCAGGTTTTCGAATAAAAGGTCCGCGCGAACGGTGCCTGACACCCTGTTCGCGCTAAACGGCGAAATAAACGTTGATTACTCTCAAAAAGAGGGCCTGGAGTCGGGACCCAATTATATGAGCCGAAGGAACCGGTTCCATTTTCGGGGCCCATCTCCAAGGTGACTTCTGATCTGGCCCGCGTGCGTTAGGGCCCTAGCTTTCTCCCTCTTTCGAATTTTATCGATAGCCACGAAGTAGCTAGAGGATCACAGACTCAGCCGCTCCCGAATATCCTTTATTACCGATAAACTTCCGTTGTCTCGTAACGAGTGACTCTCCGGGCTGATAACGACGATGAGAGAGGTTGGTGTTGGTAGGGACGAGTAAAAAGGGATGAGAGGGAAGCTGGTAGGGTAATACACGAGAGGAATGAAAAGAAAAAAAATTGATGTCATTTTGCTTTCGAACATAGTCCAGATGTTGGATATTTTTTGGCATAGAATCAAAGTGTAGTCGTGTTTTATAAAAATTAATGCAGAAAATAAAAACTTTATCCTCGATGACAGCAACAAACAGACTATATAATTTGATCCAGATAGATGAATGGGTATTTCGATTAAAACTACTTACATGTGCAGAATCAATTATTTTATTCATGGAATTATTCATCATTGCCAAAATGGGTTCTCTGAAAAAATTGTCAGAGGAATATTACCGTTAAGCTATTCTATTTTTACGGCGTGCGGTTGGCTCCGAAATTCCCGTCGCATTAAAGTTACGCCGACACGCGAATAGAGGGGGGGTCGAGGGTCACCGTTTAGCGAGGAATATTTCATCGGCGAATCGATACAAATTGGTTGACGCGAGGAATAGGAAAAAATTACTACTTGGTTACCGCAAAGGGTTAAATGCCTCTGGAAATGTTGCGTGAGGTGATGCGCTGACGAGTCAAGTGTGCCTCTGTTCGTTGATTCGTGTTACAGGGGAACGCGCTTGTGCACAGGCGTGTGCATCGTACGCGTGCGTGTGTGCACTTACCTACCTGAGTCAAATTCCCCATATATCGTATATCGAGTATACGAACACGTGTCCCTCGGCTAGGCGAAAGTGTGTGCGAGCGAGTGCAAGCGCGCGTGTGCGTTCCCCTGCGTTGATTCACTCCTGTACACATGGATAGATTACTTTACTGCCGCATACATGAGTCCACTTCAGTGACGGATTTGAATCGCCTTCGGCTATTCCAGGCATTATTATAAAATAATCATTTAATTATATTAAAAAAAATAATCAAACAATTTTTTAACATGTGCGAGATTAAAACTTGTCTAGAGAATTTTTACTGTTAGTATAATTAATAATAGCAGCAATGTATTTCTAAATTTATTCTGAATGCAATTGTTTTGTATATTATTAATGCATAAACGTTAATAGTCAAGCAGAGGGAGAATCGATTGTTCAGCACGCTTGTCCATATTTAATAAACGCAGTTAAATTTATTGTTCAATGTATTATGCATACACGCATTGAATAATAGCTTGAAATGGGTTACTTTGTGAATACCCATCACTATTCAAAGAATCCTATGGTTCGATGGTTCACGAATGCGGGTATATAGCATAAAGGCTGTCTCACAAACAGTGCTCGACAGGCAATGGGGATCTAAATCCGAGTGAAAATAGGAACACGTGTGCTTGAATGTTGTGTGTATCGATTTCTGCATAATGCGTGGGTATCACGTGAATACATTTTGAAACTGGCTGTATGCATCACGAATACATATAGTTGCTGTTACTGCGTAACAATAAAAGATAAAAAAGAAAAGGTAAAGACAAGACCTCAATAAAACGTCACAGTTTGTTAACAGTAATAAAAAGGAGGCGCAGTAAGGAGTATTCCATCACAATTTAGAAACTTCGAAAATTTTAAATCATAAATAACACAACGACCCTCATAAAAAACGTACAACTCTACGACCCTTCAAAAAAAATGTAAGGCTTATCCTACGCCAGCCGAAAACGATTAAAAAGAGTCAACGTTCGCCACCTGCCTGAAATACCATAGTAACGCCCGCAAAAACGACCACCTACGACATTCAAACAACCAAAATAACCAATATTTGACTTGCAACAATTGACAATCAACGAAAGGTAATTCCGAGTGCGCTTTAAGGCCGGCGTATATCGATTGCGGAGGTAGAATAAATCATTCGAGTAGAGGAATATTTACTTGGGGAAACCATCTCTGGCCGTGTAATAAACCCATCGAGAACTTCCTCCAGCGGACTGTATTCCGCTACCATGAACTTATGTACATCCGCTGAACCTAATTTATATTTAAATCTAAACGCGAGAGTATACTTTCGCGCGTAAAAACATTTTCTAAACAATTCTCGAACTTAATTGAGATTCAGATTTATTCAAAATAATCGAATAAAATTATTTCATCTTGAATATTTTTTAATCGAGGCATCTTTCATAAGTTTAATATTATTAATATTCCTCGTCTCAGTTACATTTTCATCTGTTTTAAAAATGATGTATGCGCTAAGTAACCTTCAGCGTAACGAGATGTGTCGAATAGAAAGTTTCATCCTCGTTTCTCTGTGGTCGTTTGTGAATCGGGCTTTAACATCTCGAGGTGAGTCACCGGTTGTGACTGCAGCTTAAAATGCTTAGTAAAACTCATTCCACAAAAAGAGACGACTTTACGAAGGCCTGCAAAGACGCGAGCGAGAGGGAGCGCGCTAACAGTGTCATCGGGAAGGAGCGAGACGGATGGGCATGAACACAGATGTAGAGAGAGTAACGAGAAGGAAAGGGAAACTGAAAAAAAGAGAGATCGTGGGGAAGGAGGGACCGTGAGCGCGGGAGGGCTTGGACAGCTTGGTATATATGCGATTACACGCGGCGAGGGTATACAATGAGACAGGGGGTAAAGGGAGGGATGAAGGGAGCATTGCCCTATATCCCATCTTTTTTTCTTCCCCGGTCCCTCGAGTGTGCGTGACTCGTTTTTCTTTCACGAGGGCTAGACCTTTTCGGAAATCGTTGAATTTTAGTTATTTTCAATCTTCTCTAATGGGCAAACGATTTTTTATTTAATCTCTTCGAGCACTGCGTTCGATTATATAACAGTGCAGCAAGAAAGGTCGGTTTGTTAGAACATCTATAAATTTCACATTGGACGTAATTCGTGTGAACGGATATATTTCTCTATTTTTTAGCGACCGAATCGATAAATAATGAATTATATCAGTCGACTGCTTTCACTCACGATCAGCTGCATGCATATTTGAAACTGTTTCATATTTAACGCTGTCGTGAAAATTTAGACGAGAATATATCACAATATCAGACGAAGTGTGTTGAATTCCTGTCGCGTTTTATTATCCGGTCGAGGAAAATCGGAAACACTTTGCTCTTTAATTGGCAGAGCGTACTTTCTCTGAGCGCCTAGAACATCGAAGCGAAATCTGTCGCGGTCTATCTCTTTCCCTCCCCTTGTTTTTAATTCCCGCCCGTCCCCTTCCGAGATGGTCGATAAAAAAAAAACCAGCAAGTTCACTAATTATGTAACAGATCGATTGTTGCAATTAAGCGTTACTGGCAGTTTCTTTTTCTCTCGTTCCTCCCACCGGTTTCGCTGAGGTTCTAAACTGAAAATAATGTTAACATTTCGCTTGCTTACGTAAATGAAGTTGAATAAGCGTGGAAATTATTCCGCTGACAAGAGTCTCCTTTTATAAGTCTCTATTTTTGCGATTACACGCCGAGAATCACGTTAATTCGTTGTTTTATGGTCGAGTAATTATATAATGAGCCTTATTGTATTCGCGATTAAAACGGGAAGACTCTCCTACCGCGAAAGATCGCCGAACAAACGAGCACCTTCTTCATTATTTATATTAACACGTCGGCTTCGTTCAATATGTATGAGCAGATGAAACTTCCTGTATTTATAATCTTCATTCTTCGCCTAACGCAATCGAGGTTCGCGCAATTTCTTTGATTATATTATTATTAATTATAATATCAATTTTATGAAAGAGAAATCACGTGAAATCAATCCCAGAGTGAAAATGTGCAGAGGGATTCAATTACTGATATGGTCTTCATTGGTTATTTTTATTAAAACCGGTTAGAATATGTATTACTGCTCGGTAATCAATAATTCAAACGTATTTTTTTACATAATTCGCTTACAATTTGATTAATAAGCAGAGGAAATGATTCAATTCTTGTCTACATTTTTATCAATCGCATGAGTCAAGGTTACGCGCTGCCGCACGTATTTTGTCTCATGACTATTAAACAGTTGCTCGGTTGTCCTTTAGTGGCCAATCTACGCGTTAGCTTTATCTGCAATGTGGTTGAATCAGGGAATTAAACTAGCTAATATACGCAGGAAGGCCGGAGTAAATGGTTTTTCATTTTCAAGAAAATGAAACTTTAGAAAAAAAAGCGTACGACATAAAAGTTTCATTTAATATATTGCATTTTATAAAAGC
>NW_017175971.1:1590022-1592952 GCF_001652005.2 Ceratina calcarata | reverse complement strand
ATGAGAAAATATAATAATTATAAAATTACAGTTATTTTATGACTAATTGAAAATGTTAACAGGTTCGTTCAAAATGATAATTGTCATCCTTGTTCCACATTTTAAATCCTTTGCGGTTTTTTATATCTACTCTGATTTTGCTTTAATTTAAATGCGGGCCATTGAAATTTTTAAAGTATGCGTAACCATGACATTACTATTGCAAGTTATTTCTACAGCTTAGGACAGGATAGCATTTTCGTCACATAATGTAAAGGCTTTAGAGGCCTCTCACCGTTCCTAACATTCTCAGTGTCACATAAAATAAGATTAAAGGATTGTTGATGATCATTGGAATTAGAATCAAACGTAGGTAAAAAGTTTCGATTCCGTAAATTCCTTACGGTACACAGTAGGTTCGTGCACAATTGTAAGAAAGATAATTGCTAGAATTATATAAGTACCTCTGAAAGGTGAAATCCGTTTCGTTTTTCGTTGAAACGAGTTGAAAAAGAATGTGAACCTTCTTTGAGATAGCAGCAACAGTCGCATCAATCCGACCTGAAGCCAGCAAATAAAAAAATGTTGTTACAGTTGTGTTTAGCGAGAGGATCGTACAGCATCGCGGGCTTTGTCTGGGCGTAATTATTCACGGTTATAGGATTAACACTTTTAACAGTGGCGGGCGTAGTTAGAGTAGGTAGTGGCTATTCACGGATACAACTCCCGCTCCTTTATGCGATTAGCGTGATGCTGCTGCTTGTGCTGCTGCTGCTGCTGTTGCTGCTGCTCTCGGGAAACCAGTTCCCCTGAAGAGCAATTACAGAAATGAGACGATATTCCATTTGTAGTTAGTATTTCTACACGGAATAATCATTTCGTCTTCCTCGTCGTCCCTTTTCTTTCCTTCGCTGCCGTTCCGTTTGCACGAGTTCTAAAGATTCTCTAGCCTCGCGGAGAACGAACAAGTGGTTCTCACGCTTTCTCGGAAAAAGAAAAAACCGAGGGAGGAAATATTCTCGAGAGGTGTCGCGCTTCATTTTGGGAGTAAATCAGTGTACAAAAGAGCGATCGTTCTTCTGCTCGTTAAGTTCCTAAGGTCGTTTGTCCGATTTACTTTTTTCGACGGAGTACCAGCCGGCCGCTTTAGGCTAGAGGCGGGCGAATCGATTTTCAATTAATTAAGACCATTCTCGTCGCGAGTTATCCACAATAAAATTATACTCGCGACTTTTCGGAGGAAAATGGATTCTCACTGTCGTCGAATTTAATCCTAGACATAGTGACCGGGCTTTTGCGAGGCACCATCACAGCGCCGAGGTTCCGCAGTCGACGATGTTGCGACGTATCGATTATCTAATAATTTATTAACGGGACGTCAGTTTATATTGGATCCAATTAATACTCTGAAAGCCACTTGTATTAATTAATTGCAGTCCAGTGGGTTCGGTTCTAGTTAAAATTATTATGATTATTACTATTAATTATTGAAGAGAATATGTTTGTTTGTTCCACAATATGAAATAAATGAAAAGTATGCAGAGCTTTGAAACGGTTGTAACAGGGAAAGTATTTGTTCCCCGTAGAAGAAGAGAACTGAAACGCGTTAATTCCATACATTCACGATAATAGCCAGCGGTATAGTCCGTGCAGAAATTCGTTGAAAAAATTTCTTTTCGTCTTAGATCGAATCAGCAGCGTTGAGCACCGCTGGGTATGATTAACAGCATAAATAATAAAACCAATGGTAACATTGCGCGTGTATACACGAATAAAATGTGCTCGAACGAGGCATCGACAGCGCGGGCTGAATAATACATGCTCAGTGCCGGTCTCGATGCCCCGGAGTTAAACAGAGAATTTTATATGAATAACCAAGGCTACCGAATAGAAACTGATCTTCCGGGATTTGAAAAAATTATTCGAAAGGGCTCACAATTCGAACCAAATTACTTACACGATATATTTTATTCGTTATCTAGAAAGGAAGACTGATTATGTCCCGCGGGTAATTGGAAACTTTAATCGAAGTACTGATAAGAATATTGATAAAAATCTGAGTTTGTTTATATCTCGAGAGAACTTGAAACTAGATTTTTGATCAGAATTTTTTAAGGGACCGAGGTAGATGCGATCGCGATATCAATGGCGTTGAGGGTTTCGCAGGCGATGCAGCTGTATGGTAGAGAAACGAGATTAACGCTATAAATACCAGTGGCCGACCCAGGCAAGCCGGTGTCCCGACACGGCCGGTCGAAATTCTTGCCAGCGACTGTACTCTTAAAACATTGGAAATAGTTATGGCAGTGGAGCTCATCCACCGGCGCATGCTGTTACGCGCTTTATCGATTCAATTATGTAAGTCGGTCTTGCCTGCCACTCAATTTATAGCCAGAACGCGTGGCCATTTTTTCCCTACAATTGGTCACAGTCGAATGCAATTATCGTTTTGTTTTATTTATTTGTCTTGTGTTAGGCATTCACGTTGTTATCGTTTATCCAGATAATCATTTTCTATTGTTTATCGAACAAAATGGGCGTCGTCGTTTTCAGAGATAGGCTGTCGACAAGCGACGAGCGTTAATAATTGAATTAATTGTATTCGAAGAAGCATTAATAAATAATTGTTATCGTGATTCATTAGCCAGATTGGTTATTCGGTGGAGAGGCGTGTTTATTTCGAGCAATAGCAGGATAACCCGAGAATGGATTATTATTAGGTTGACTCGGTGGGCAATTAAACTCTATGCAATCGCAGTAGGAAATTGCTAAGCTATTGAAGTATTAGAGTTAACGAAGTAATTGTGCATTTTTGCACACAACGGCCGGTGCATTCTGAATCAGAATTAAATAACGTCGCTATTATTCCTGTTGCATTCACGTCCACATTGTACGTCCTTTTTAAAATTTATATATTATATATAAATATTATATATTGTACTACTATTAAT
>NW_017175971.1:1579461-1589500 GCF_001652005.2 Ceratina calcarata | reverse complement strand
ATCCTTATTTAAAATAATCCAGTCTATTGTTCTCTTTCTGTTGTCTCATTCGATTGCTTTTATAAATTATACATACAATGATAAAATTCGACAAAAACGTGATTGTACTAAAAAAAGAAAGGCTTCTAAGAATGTGTATGGTGACAGTAGGTGTTAATTTTAATCATAAGAGTATGTGTATGAATCGACGGTACTCCCTCGTGTACTAAAATCCATTCGATTTGAAATCGAGCGTGTGAATAAAGGAAGAGAGGAAGCGATGGACAAGCACTGGCTGCGAAGTAGACGATGCGACACGACGCGTCCATGGAGTAGCAAAGAGAGACAGGGCACGTCGCGTTTTTCCTTTTTTCCCGCTCGCTCGCTATTGGATATTCTGAATTACGGACGGCAATCTTTTTCATTGCCGTGAAAACTGGGGGCATCGCATTTGCAATTCGATACGCGGCGATGTTTGAGTTGGTATTAACACACAGCGTGCTACGGGGAAAGGCGGATATTTTCCTCTCCATTATAAAAATTAAATGATAGGTAACAAACAGTAGTTGTTTTTGTGCTCGACGACTCGTACGAAAATTAATAATAACTGCTTAGGTGCTAGTACGAAAATTAATAATAACATCTATCCTGGCGGTAATGAATTTCTATAAAATTCAAAACAGTAATTGTTTGAAATTATTGCTATTTATTTAATTTGGCGAACGTGCACAGTAGTAGGAAAATTCGTTTTCGGTCGTGGCTGATTGATGCGCGCGCTGCGCACAATGCGCTGCTCCTCTCCGTTTAGAATCGCGAGGGAACTGCACCCGGTGCCCTCGCGTGCTTCGTTAATCACGCACGTTGACGGTTGAATCTTGGCAAAAAGAAAAGGGGAGAAGGAAAGAACGGAGGCGTGAGAGAAAGTGAGATAGCTGGAAGGCATGAAAGACGCGAGTACGTTGCTCGCTTCGCCGTTCGCCAAGGAAGCTCAACGAGATTTATGCCAATGACTGTACCTATTTGCGCGCTTTGTTTCCCTCCTTATCTTCTTTTAAATACTTTATTTATTATTAAATAAATTTCCCGTTTTCAATTTTTCTTTTCAAACGATTAACTGTCAAACATTTTAGAATCGATGTACTATAATTCTTTTATTTGCCCGATAACGTAATCTGGCGATGAGCCTTATCTCGGTATGACTTTTCTTCACAATTTTCAAAACTAATCACCCAGGTATATAAATAACCAAAGTACGGTCTTATCTGTAATTCATACCGCTTTTATAAGTGATATAAAATTTCTATGATACAATTGAACGTTTCACAGAACTCCGTTTAGTGAAGTGTTCTTCCTTCGGAAAAAGCTAATAATACCCTCGTTACGAACATGAGCGAGAACCCATTTTGAGTCCTCGCTGGAAAATTTATTACTTTGCCTTCATTAGTTTCTGTGTTATCTCAGTTTAAACACGCCGTATCGTTTTCTATTCACTCTCGTAAATGAGCTCAAGGTTTATTAATGACCGTCAACGGGCTGGAACGGTGAAATTTCATAATTGAACAACCGAAGTGTTTCACTATGTACCTATTTATTTTGAAGAGAGTTAAAGCCTCGGAAAGAGTTCACGTTTTACCGATAAAAACGAGGATTGATAATTGAAATAATTATAATAAAAGGGAAACGATTATAATTGGGAGCAAAGGTGTCGCCGGTGATTTTCTAAAGAAAGCATATCGTTGCAAACGAGCCACGTTGCCACGGGATATGAGTCATCTAACGACTTGTTTCACTTGACGAACATCCATAAAACCGAACTGACGGCTTACAAATAAGCATACTCGACATCGACCTTAAAACTACATATGTACTCCGATGTTTCACCGAATGCGAAGCCTTGCCTTATTTACGCTCGGGTTGAAACCGTACAGATTAACAGCACGAATTATGCATTGAAATTATTCATTTGTTTAACCCTTTGTAACATCGACTTGTTCTATTGTTCTCGTACTTGGATGCAAATACGGTATACGTTAATGAGTCGTTGTAGAGCTGTTGAATACTCTACGTCATTTAATATATTAATTTATTTGCATTGTTTTAAAATTGTTTTCTCATTTTCTCATTTCAGTTATTGGGCGGTGCTTGCTTCAGCCACGGCCCGTACACGTTTTATAAAGCGGTGAGGATAGGGAACGGTCGTGTGCTTCGCCTCGGTAGCTTCTTTCTGACGAAATTGTGGAGCGATGCCGACTTGGTCAGTATCGGCGAGCTTCAGCTACTGTGGATGGATAGCCGGGGCCCGAATCAACCTCTGGCGTCCCTACGGCTATACTTCTTGCCGGAGAACACCCCGGATGGTCGAAGGGACACGCACGGAGAGGTGAGTGATTTCCTTCTTTTTTTCACCTCACGCCTCCTCGACTGGAAATCAAGTTCCATTCACGAGCAACAGGGCACTTATACAAACCGTATTCATTACAGTAATTGTACTTTTCAATGGAATCATTGCACGTATTATTCGTACATAGAATTTTAATAATTTCTCGACTCGTTTCCTAGTGTTTATTTGCTTGTTTTTCCTCGACTTAATTATAATTCATTGTCGGGGATAGGAAATAACGTTTCGCCCAGTGAACCGGACCGCCTCATTTCTCTCATTATAAAAACAATATAAGAAATGAATTAATCATGTTTTAAACGCGTAAAATAGAAAGTATTATTTAAACCAATAAATCAACTGAAATTTCATTCTTATTGAGAAAGTAAACGATAATTGTTTTCTTTCAATGGATAAGGATATTAATTCGCTCGAATGGCGTAACGGAAGAAAATCTTGTTGCAAAAACATGTACGAAAGTTAATCTGATTCCACGATGGAAAATTGCTCACGTGTAATCGTTTAGTCGCACTAATTGTTCCTGATAAGATAATAAGCAGTCTTTTTCATTCTACTATATGAAATACTTTAATGTACCTGTAATTAGAATTATCAGTGAGATAATTGTAGCATTAAAACTCCAGGGACGAAACGTATCTATAACAGAATTTCACGGGTTTTCGGATGATCGTTAATGCAATATTTTCTCTTCGGATGATTCAGTAATCGGACAATAGGATTCAATTGTCCTCGGTTCGCGAGCATTGTAATCGTTGCGATAGTGGTCGTATCGAAATAACGATCGGCTTTAATTGGGCAATTAAAAAAAAAAAGACAAAGGGATCGAAGTGGACCATTAGGAATAAATGGCAGAATTTTTCTGAAACCTGCACTCTATGCAACCTTGATCCAATTCACTGCTGCAGACAGTTCTACGTGCCATTAAAAAGTTTTCAGCATGATTCTTGCGAAATCGAAAATACATTATATCCCGGCCGATTTATATAACAACGTTTTAAAACTTAGTTTCGCTGATCCCCGGGCAGAGCTCGTGATTTCATTCTTATTGGATCGAATGATAATATAATATGTGTTTCGTCATATGATGACGATTAATTGAAGATAACTTTCTGACTCACCGAGACTCGGTGAACAGGGACCGCATAATTCCATGTGCACATACGCTCGACGTACTACATTGTTTTTGCGTCGTTCGACAACGAGGAAATGCTCTTTCGACGTCGTAAACCGGTTTACATTCTGTTTTTTTTTCTTTCTACCATCGCGTTGCTCGAGTATTTCATCGGCAAAAATTCAT
Source organism: Ceratina calcarata (assembly GCF_001652005.2). Lineage (NCBI taxonomy): Eukaryota > Metazoa > Arthropoda > Insecta > Hymenoptera > Apidae > Ceratina > Ceratina calcarata. Next base: position 1,585,826 of record NW_017175971.1, on the reverse strand, counting down.
CCGAGCTCATTTTACTTAAATACCAAATTTCTGTTTTTTCCACGACCATTAACCTCGTTAAATTTCATGCTGTCGATTATTTTTTCTCGAATTGATTCAATATCCTGTACGCGATCCTTTTTCTCCTGGCGTTTAATCGGAATTTATTGTGCCGAGTCGGTGTCTGTCTCTGGATTAGGGGTAACAGTTTAAAACGGAATTAATCTGTCTTATAATAACGCGATTATAACAGCGCGGCCGCGATACTGTTCGGGCCACGTTCGTGTACCTCGGAATCAAATTCACCTTGTATTATGCTAACGACATGCTAATGGCGCCTTCTTTAACGACCGTTTCCTTTTGTGTGCTCGCTTTTGATTCCTCGACTTCTTACTCCGCCGACCGTTGCTTCCCATCTGCCGATATTAATTACGAGACATGCCCGCCACGCGTTTTTAATATTGTAAGACTCGTTTGAAAAAAAATTGAATATACGTTCGGGATTAACTTTTGCAACAAGTACGAAACTCCATAAATATTCACGGGATTTAACTCGTTCTCAGGTCTGGAATTTTGACTGGAATTAGCTCGGGAATGTGAAATAATTAATTATAGCCTGCGTGGGTGTTTATTAACGAGGTACAATAGGAAGGAAACGCAATCGGGGAAACAAGTGAGAAAAAATCCCGGAAGGAGAAACAAATGGCAGAGTTGAAAAATTTATGGAATTCGGTACGCGGCGCGCTCGTAAAACAAAATATAGATTTATATCCCGGTGCTAATAGAGAAACGTGAGAACCGGTATATCGGTGTTATCGAATTTTTTTTCCCACGGTAACGTGCAATGTGCACTCGATAATTTAATTGAAATCGATAATTTCTCCTAACCGGAAAGACTGATGTCCTCAGTCGAATTCGTGCGTGTATATGAGCACATTTGCATACATCTATTAATATGCATGACGCCCCTAATCAACCGAATTCGCGGTTATCATAATAAAATAAATCGTTAACAAATCGCTTTTTATTGAGAAAACTATAACCGAGCTAATAAAACCGAACAGGATATCGATATTATAGATATAATTCACAATGAAAAAGTGACGCGAATATCGAATGTATATTAAAAAGAAACAAATACGTACTGTCTTAAAATTATTGCCACGATATCGATACTAATAATTTGTAAATTCACGCATGTTTTATGAAAGCTATTTTTGCATCGTTTACGGCAAACGCTTAACGCGATTTGTTTCGGGATAAAAACGAATAGAAAAGAAGGCAATGGATGCAGCTCTGTACGTCGCCGCTTTCATACTTGTGGTTTTTATTGAAAACCGTATTTGCATTCTCATTAGTTTTTTGTCCCCCTCGTTGTATCTCTGAAATTCCGCAGAGTTTCATTCTCATGATTCTCCTTTAAATACTAAATTCATTTCCTCATTATACGTAAACAATATAACGTTCAAGTTGATACGAAACGATCGTTTGTATTATAAATTAATCTCATGATTTTTACCAATTAGTGGCATTTATGAATCGCGACTCAAGCATCTTAAACGGTGAATTGCGGTTAACGAAATTCAGGATCGTAAAAGATTTGGTCGACATAATAGGGCGAATGAGTGTGGGCGTGCCCTCTTCTACGAAGAGCTTCGCCATCGCCGAAACCTGCTAATGATGCTATTTAAACGCCTAATATTGATTTAAGTAGCGAACATAACAGCATTAATATGCAAATTTATTATGCAGATTTAACGTTGCCATTGTGAAATGCTCTTTTAACGTAAACGAATCGGGTTTTGTGTAGATCTCATTGACCAATCGAGTAAAATTTTTATAATTATTTAGAAAATAAGAGAATGAAGATTGTTTGAATAATTTTCAATATTTGCAGACTGTTTCAAAGAATACAACTAATTACTCTCACGAATTCGTTGGAGAAGTTTTACGGCAAGAGTTAAGTAGAGATATGCAAAACAGGGATCAGGTTTAAGCGAAGGAACGGTTAATAAAGGGAAGAGCGCGGGAAGCGGAGAGGAAGGCAGATGTAAAAATCGTCCAGAGGGGTTCCAGAGGATGCAGGCAATCCCTTGTTGGATGTTAAGGGTGGTTTTTGGGGTCGGCCGGTTCTCTAGTATCGAGACATTGTCAATTAAGCACACCCCTTCGCTCGCCATTCTCACTGTTTACGGACTGGTTAGTTCGAAAGGGTTCGATAGAAAAGGGGCTATCGTCCTGAAACTTGATTTTATATTTTATTTAGTTTTTAAATAACTGTTTCCTATCGTCGAAATCGTCGCTGAAATACATTCGGGCAAGCAACGAATATCGGAGAAATATTCTTTATCGATTCGGAATGCATTCGTGTTTTCCATTTAAAACGAATCACTCGGAGATGTTCGTTTTAGCTCTCGACAAGAAAGTTACATTTGCGTTTACTAATTGGTAGACGCACGAGTAGTCAAAGCTGCGTTTAGTTATTCGGACTGTTGGACTAATTAAATATGTACCGCGTTTACGGAAAGTTGTCCGACTCGGCGCCACGTTTTCCCACAGAATAAATAATTGCCTCGCATCAAATTTTTTTCAAACATATTCCTCGATTAAAAGAGGAAAAAAACTAATCATCTCGCTTTATAAACGTAAGCGATGAATTATTTAAATAAGCCGCTTGCGCAGAGGAGATTGCTCTCTCAATAATACACTCCACCGTATAATCTTACTTAACGAAGCTTCCAGTTTCCTTATCAGCTTCTATTTTCGCCTAACGAGAACGTACTTCTGTTCTTTCACTATCTTTCATCTCCAACTTCCAAAAAATCAAACCCAATTCGAATTTAATTATAATTCGAGCGTGCACGAATTTAATGTAATGTAAATTCGAATTTAATTAAAGCATGTTCAAATTTAATGTAAACTTGGTTTCAAAATATTCGGGAAATCCTTCCAATTGCTGAAGTTAGGTAATAGCGTGTAATGAATGAGATATAATGGCTACTTTCGTAAATGGAAAACCTAGCGTTTGTTATTATTTTAAATCGATGAACGACACTGCGCACGCAATAGCCTGCCGTTAAATCGAATTATCGCGTCCGTAATCACGGCTAATATTGTTACAAGTACGACAAGAACAAATTGGATCTAACATCGAAAGTATTATTTTCAATGGTTTTTAAAACATCGATGCTCTAATATTTGATGCATTCTGGTTTCTTTGCTTTTCCGCAACCAATTTTAATCTGTAACAATTTAAACGGCGAGGAACGGCGTTCCACGGTGAGTCGATAAAGTAATCGAACGATCTCTCTAAAACAGAAAAAGTGAAGCGAATAAAAACTATTTTTCTTTTTTCTTTTCGATCGGAAATAAAAATTGGTGTGGTGAGAAAAAATTGCGGTTTAGCTTCCCCTCTGGAAACAACTTTCACGACGAGCATCTAACTCGTAAAGTGGATAGTCTTTTTTCCTGTGAGGGGAAATATTTGATTTGAAGTTTATCTATTGTTTTAAAAATAAATATATCAGGGAACCAACGGCACACGTGGAAACTGTTTCGAGTACTATTGTTTGCGAATGTTTTAAAGCGTCGCATCGTGTTATGTTGCGACGACTATGTAGAAATATAAGTATCTCCGAGCTCGGCAAGGTTACGGTTCTAATACTGTCCGCAGAAATGACGTAATGAATAATGCATTCTCCGGTTTAAATGTTGGTTTTATGAAACGCGACACACGTACGCGCTGCGTGCTGGTAAACGCTGAACAAATCCATTCTCGTCCGTTCTCGTCTGTTGATCCGGACATCTTACAAGTACACGAACGAGTTTAATTAATTGCGAAAAGAAACTCGTTTTGTCACGTTTTACGACTGAATTATCATAACTAGATTGCACATTTTATGCATTTAGAAGAAAACAAAGTGTGCAGGAAATATAAACATGTAATCAATAAAAATACGTGGAATATGAAAGATCGTTTATTCAGGATAAAGTCTGATCATAAGAATTCAGTCGAAGAGATAAAGGAATCTACGAGAATAACATAGTACGCGTTGAGTCTATCTACTGTTCGAAAGACAATTCAGAGAATCGGCAAGGGGCCGTGTCCCAAAGCCCTTTCTGTGCGCGTCTCGGAATAAATTAGAAGCGGGACGCCCTGCAGCTGTCGGATAAACATTGTTCCCCGATAGTCAAGATGAATCGAACCTTTCAATTCGTGTTCATCAATCACGCCAATTACACGCGACGCACTCGAGTCGTACCTCACAGCTTCGTGGATAATGTCAAAATAATTCTTTCTCACTTATCGACTAATAAAGAGAAAATCCTCTCTGCTGTAAGCGAGAGTATCTCTGAACCGAACAGAATCGTTTCCCCTGATTTTAATTAGCTGAAACTGGTCGTGTCGTATTCTAGATTGCGATATATTATTACGTTGCTCCGCAGATTTAAAATACTCGCGTTCTCTGTCCACCATCTGTTTTCCTGAGAGCGCAATTGTACATTCGAGGTTGCGTTTATCCGCTTTTTGCGAGCGTCCCACGTGTGTAGGTGCCGCATAAATGTTGCTACCAACATCGCGCAGCTTTTCTGTTTTCGTAAAAAATTGTTTTACCGTATTTTTTTCTTCTTGTTTGTCATCTCTTTTCTCGCTTTTTATCGTACGTGAGTAATTTACGAGGATATGAACTTTTCTACCTCCCGTTTCACCAGAAGTTCCTTTTAACTCTATTCCTTTTTTTTCTAGCTATCCCCGGTGTGACTGTAGAACTTTTCACCAAGATTTTTCACTGTAATATCCAGATAAAACGCGGTCGGTCCAATTTTCGTTATTCAATTTCCGTTTTTCAAGTTTCGCCCCTTTAATTTAATTACGTTCGATGTATCGATCGGAGACGCGACGCGACGGACGAGTACATAGTATAGTAAATACTCTATTACGAATGAGACCGAGGCACGAAGGCACGCTGTCTTTAGTAAAAAGAATTCTAGATTAGAAATCTAATTAATAAATGTGTCATCAGTTTTTGTTCTAACGAGCTTCTAGATTGTAATGAGAGAGGAGAGACGAGATTTGAATTTAGTCTGGGAGAAGAAAAAAAAAGATTTACTTCAATTTGAGAAACGTTGCGCGTTTTATTTCCCATCGACGTCTATCAATCGTCGAAAAGAAGATTGTGCAAGAGGGAATGGTAAAACGGAAGAAAACTGTGTAGAAAATAGAGAAAGAAAATAGAAGTCGTGATGGTATTATTGAGCAGTATAAATACAGACAGCAAAAGGAATAATAGGAGCGGACAAAGTGTTGTTTTGCATGCATTCCATCGCGATCGAACATACACGCTGCGAATATTTCATTGCGCTCCGTCGGAAAATACTTTACGTTCGTTTATTTCCGCCCACTACCGCAGAAAAAAATTGTTCCGGGAACTATGAAATTTATTTGCGCATGTTCCTCCGCCGTTCAATATTTCGCTTTTCTTTATCCTTTTTTAGATTCTCTTGCTGCCGTACGGTTTCAGGGAAAGAGAGCATTAACGTCCAATTTCCGCGACGCTCGGAAACGCCTTTTGAAAGACTCAATTTTATAATTTCGGGAACGTGTTTCAACACAGTTCGTGCTTCCTCCGCGTGTACAATGTAAAATGTCAGACGACGAGTGTTGTACTGTTCAATATTCAGTGTCAGCATTGTACAAGAAAGGTCTTATGTAATTTCATTCCATTCCACCAACTCTATTCGTTAAGAAGTGTTTAAGAATGGACGAAATACTTAAGTGATTACTTCTGAAGTATTCGAGATAGAATAAAATTGTATATGATCTTTTTTGAAGGTAATAGTAGTACTCATGACTTTTACTTAAAGCATTTTTCGAAATTTTGACAAAAAATTTTTTTTCAATTTTTCCGAGATTTTTCCAAGGGGTACCCCTTCAGATTTTACGAAATTTTCGTTTTTTGCCAATAACTTCCAAACCATTGGATCTACGGAAAAATTGCATCAGACCTTTCTTGTAGAGGGCGACGAGATCTACAATTTCCATATAAAAATTCTTCGCTAGCTTCAATAGTTTACGAGTAATTTGCGAAAAACTGTTTTTTCGTTTTTCGTCAATAACTCGTTAAATATTAATGCTAGTGAGAAAGTTTTATATGGAAATTATAGATCTCGTCGTCCTCTACAAGAAAGGTCCTATGCAATTTTCTCGTACGACCAACGGTTTAGGAGTTATTGAGGAAAAACGAAATTTTTTGTCAAAAGTTCGCTGTTTCGACGGTGGGACGGCCGAATTTCGTCGATGTCAATAAAATGCCAATTAATCATATGTAACTCATTAAATATTGAAGTTAGAAGAAAAATACATAGAATCTTGTCTGTACTAACGC
>NW_017175971.1:1560510-1577658 GCF_001652005.2 Ceratina calcarata | reverse complement strand
GAGTCAAATGCGTATATACATTTATCGTTATTGAATTATCAGGACATTCACATTATTCTCATATCTTTTTTTATGATCATGAAGCAGATTTCATACGTTCATTTCATTACGTTTTATAGTTTATCGTTTTCCCGTGTATATTCGCTTCGTTATTTCGAATCCGCGAGCACACAACGTAACGCTGTTTCGATCCTCGCGGGGGGTCCACTCGACCTGCATAATTTATTTAAAATGGAAAAAAAAAGGCGAACGAGGTTTTCATCGTCCCTCTTGTTCCATCCTCTTAACAGAGCGCACGTGCACGCATGCGATCTCCACCGGTTAGAATAATTCAATGTTCTAAATAAAACTCGTGGAATTCGCGTGTGCGCGCGCGGTTGTTGCGTTCGGGTTGAGGACGCAACGGGGAATCCGCGATCATCGGGTGAACGTACCCTTAAGCCCTGCACATACAACGCGATTAACCCGTCTGCATCGTTTTCTTCCATTAGCCACCGATTACGAATCGGGCAAACTGTTTTTTATCGTGTTCCATTCGAATATTACTTTCTCCCACTCATCAGTTCCTCCTGTCCCACCAATTCCTCCCTTCCCGTTGAAACAAACTCTTCAAAGTTTGGAACTTTGATCAAATTTCATGAACTACCCTATTTATTACAGACGCGAATCATTAAACCGTTGTTCTGACAAACTCTTTGTCCCAGCATAAGATTATCTGTTGCTGTAACTTTCTTCTTAAAGGGTACTTGTTTGTTAGAAAGTTTGCCACTTAGTATTGAATCGATTAAAAGGGTACGAAAACATTTTCGACATAAATCGTGTCGTAACACTCGTTGACTAACTCCGAGCAACGTGACAAATTGTTCTTGATACGTTTTGAGGGGTGGTTCCCTTCGGGACTGTTATCGAATTTCTACCTAGCGGAGGAACGCCTCTGAAAGCTATGGAAGCTCGAACTTTCAGAAAAATTTTGTCCCGGACCCCGCAAATGATATAATTCACTCAAGAACCGGAACTCTCGTACGAATCCCTTGTCTGATTGATTTCGAGGACAAAACAGGAGTTGAACGAAATAATAAATAGCGAAGTTTTTAACTAATCTACTGACGAGAGTGAATAATTATATGCGCGATAATATCGTTAAGACTTAAATAAAAATATAATTTTCATGAAAAATGTTCAAGATGGAAATGCATGCAATTAACGTTTGCATGTCGGGCAAAAAGAGAAAATAATACAGGGGAAAGAAAATTTCATTTAAATAGCGAGCAACAGTGGCATAAAATTTCAACTCCGCGTTCTTTAATAACTTTTTTTTACAAAATTTCGTTATAATGAATATCCTGTTTTTGCTGCGTATAAAAAGGACAAGTCTCGAGTAACATCAAAGTTGAAAAAGAACGACGACGGGCACCTTTTATATCCGAATGAATATGACGTTTGAGTTACAAATCATTTATTCATCGTTTCTCTAGCGTGCAAACTGATTCGATATGAATAATTATTTATTAATTAAATTAAAAGGTATTTTATTAATTTATCATTAAACATCGAATGAGCACGTTTCTGTATTTTGAAGCAATATTAATTTTCTAAAGTTTCATAATGAAGTCAAATTGATATTCACATTCAACGTGTATAATTGTTATCTATCGTCTTCAGTTAAATATAGATAGATTTATTTGGCCCACGTACGGGCGATAAATTATTCCATGAAAAGCAACTGGAAATTGATATACACGAAGCGTGGAACATGGCGGATATCTAATACTACTTTTGTATGTTATGAACTCAGAGATCTCGCTCGCAAGTTGGTGCACACGCACAAAAATCGATGTTGGTATTTGTAAAGGTTCTTATTCAGAAGCGTGACTTACATAACACATTCGTGCGGTGGCAATGCTTCATGTCGATATGATTCATATAACTCCGTACAAACTACTAGAATCGATTCATTTCTTTCATGTACCGTGTCGACACTTTTTCTATATCACGTTCATTATTCTTGGTGGAATATTAGATCGAGCTAAATCGTTTCGACGTGAGATTTAATTATTATAGGCTCGCGGCAGGCTGTGTCGAACAATGAATCGAAATAATTAGCAAAATATTTAATTAAATTGTTAGCTCGGCCATTAACCAGAACCAGGATTGATTAAACGATCGTATCGCGTTTCGCTTGCAACTGCAACGCGAATCGGGTCTGCATTAATTAAATTTGATCTCGTCCGTTTACGTTGTCGCTGCGCAACGGCAAACAAGATGATCAACTTGCACACATATTTTTACCAAGTGTACTCCCAAGAGCTATCTTGGAAACCGTGTGACGTAAATCAGTCGAGGCTGGAAACATAATTGCGATGCCGTTCGCGTAATGCGTCGGGATTACCGAATCCGATATAAAAATTCCCACATTCTTTCCTTTTCTTCGATTCTCGGTTTGATCAATAAACCGATTTTTCACGGAACTCATCATTTTCCCGGGTACAAGCACATCCCAATTACATTCGTTTCGTGGAACCGAGTGATTCATGATCGGGCGGAATTAAACTCGCCAAGTAACCATCTGAAGTTGTTTTTTTTTCTATTTAACGTTTCGAGCCGGCAATCTTTTGCGAATTTTTCTCGCGATTTCACAACGGAACGACTCCTTCACGTTCCACTTCTTCTCCCCCTTTCAATTTTCTGTGTTACCGTTTCTGGTCGAGCGCGGTGTTCACGCGAATTCATTCAACAGTCTAATCTCGTTTAAAACGTGAAAAATCGACATTGACGCATCATTGATCTCGGCTTTTGACATCCGTCCCCGGATTGGTCCGACAAGGCGGTGAGAGTTGTTACACGATGCTATTCCGGACTGTAGATGCGGTTAATTAATTATATGTAACGCGCGCAATGACGAGAGACACGGCTCGCGTCGAGTAAATTCGTCAGATTGTTCAAATAAAACGTAAATTCTGGCCGATCCTCTATCGGCCTCAACCGAGCATCACGTGTACCGGTAGATTTATGCGAATTCGGTTCGGCATTCGCCCGCCACGGATATATTAGAACACTGTCACGTAGAGATGGAATCGAGTCGAGAACTGTTTGTGAATTGCCGTCGACCCGGGACCCCGGATCGAACGCAGACGGAAGTGGGACGAGCGTAATTCAGATTGATTATCCTAGCCTACATTCCTGCTACCCAAAAAGTATTAACCCTCCATCAGCAGTTTGTTCTAGACACTTGACGAAATTTATGGGAAGATCGAATCGCGTTTGACGAGTTTATTAAAAGTACAGTGACAGCAATTTAGAAATTGGCTCTGCTTTAGGCAACGAGTTAATAGATGTTCGTTCTTCGTGACATTGAAATGCCAGATGAATTATTTTCTATTGAAAAATTCATTGAGAGAATATTCTTACGTGGTGTACAATTTTTGTAACAATTAAGGCGGCGATTGGACGAAAAATGTTTTGAATGCATTCAATTCTGATTCTCATCGTGGATGCCATTCGTGTCAGGTTTATTCCCATCTCTAGCGGTACGGTGTTGGTACGTTGTTGCTGCAGCGTGGTTCGCATGGTTGCCGGGGTATCTCGGGGGTTAGGGAGGAATCGGGAACAGCGAGGGTGGACCACGGGGGTGCCGAATGGGGGCTATAGTGCGGAGAGTGTAGGTTGAGGTACTCTGTATGGGTTAGGGGTGAGAGGGAGAGAGAAGCCCAGTGTTATTGGTTTTTGTTGCGCATGCCTACTGCCGGCGCCAATCTGGCGAATTATTAGCCAAGTTTAACCGGCCAGAGGTGAGATAGATTATGACAGCAGTTAGTAATTTAATAGTCTCGCTCCACTCTTACGCTTTTAATTGATTAATAGATTTTGTCGATATCTAATCGTGATTTTAAAAATCTATTTCATCAGATTAGTGAATCATAGAGATAAAAAAGTTTGCCTGTCGTCCTTGACACTAGTTCGATTCGATCGAGTCCTTTTTCTATTCTCTATCGTGTCGTAAGAGGAAAATTGACGGCTAAGTATTAGATCGTGATGATCGTCGATTCTTATATCTTATATACAATTTTATTGGTTTCTAGTGGGTTGCACGAAGTACCTATCCACTCGACGGCGCAAAATGAATTTTGATGGGTAATCAAAGGGAACGCTTCGAGGCGTTCGTTTCGACGAACGTAAAAATTGACGAACGCATAAAAAAATGCAGTTTCGTTTACAATTATTGTTCGATGACAAGAGTAGAAAATTCTAAATCCCTTTCTTCCTTTTGTTCTCGAGAGATTATAAAAAGCCAATATCACCGATAAGCAAGCAGCTGCAGTGCAGAGATACTGGCACTTAAAACAAATTAGCCCCCAGCCGCGTCTGTACGTACTTAAAGCCGCGACGTCGGAGAGCGAAATCCAAGTGTCGAGGGATAAAGGGGAATTAAAGTTCGAATCGCAGTGGCTGAGGCAAAGAACTAAATATCGAGCACTGTATTTGCAAGTTTGCTCATTGAATCGCTACAGGTAGCAAACTACTCTGGAATGCGGTGTTCAATAAATTATTAAAGGTCCGTGTCGTAACGATATCAGTGAGGATAATGATAATGAGGAGAGTGTTGGGGTCCTTCGAGGGAGACGTTAACCTTTAAACGGCTACAGGTAGCAGTCAGGCAGGAGGATGGTACGTGTGTATCCGTTCGAGGGGGCTACGACAGGTTCAAATCCGTTTGTGTTTGCGCTCATGCATTTTCGTGGGCAACGTGTCTGCGCGATAGCCGGCAGATGCTTAAGGCGCGTTCACACAGTTCCAAGGGTAGGCGTGTGCGTGTTTACCTGGTGCTCACCGTCACACGCGGTCGCACCAGTGGACACGTTCGTGTGTTTCATGTGGGTTGGACAGTGGCGGCGGCGGCGGCGGCGGCGACGCTTTCGTTCTCTCGGTTTACTTAGGCGAATACAGAGTGCCCTCACGGACGGGGCTACAATGCCAAGCCCGACTAAAAAAGAGTTACTTTTCGTCCTGCTTCCTTTTTTATTTCCCGCTCATCCGGTACAAATCGTTTCGCCTCGCCACCTTTTTTACCCCTCGCGTCTCTATCCGCGGTTCGTGCGTTTCGTGCCTCTCGTTGTAGATCAATTATCGAGTTATCGGTAAAACCGATCGAATTTATTAAATGAAATTGGATCGAATTTACGCGTGTACTATTTGGAAATAGTTTTTAATTAAGGATAAATTAGTCGGTTAACCGGAGGGCTGTAGAGAAATGGGCGACGGCTCGGTTGAATAGGCTCGAATGAAGGGGGATGAGAAATCGATTTCCCTGGGACGAGAGGGACACAAAGATAATTCTTCCTAAAGTATTTCCTTTCGGTGAAACGATTTTATATTATGTCAAGTCGCCTATTCAGCTCGTTGGCCAATGCCGAGCAGTTGCAGCCATCTTTCTTCAAGGTTCTCCTCCTTTATGGCCTCGTCCACGTTCATTCGCGTTGCTTTTACATCGCCGGTGCACGGTAATTGAATATTTGACGAGCGGGAAAAAGAATCCGATGCGGCATGTGCAGAATCGGTACTTTTAAAATATCGTTTAACTCATGCGCGTCCCGGTCGCAAACAGAGCTCACTGCGCGCCGATAATTATTGTACTAATTTCATTAGCACCCGTTGCTTGTTTAAAATTTCAATTTATAGTTCGCCCTGCAACGACCCGGCGATCGATACAGCATTAAATTACATCCAACTACGGGGGTGAAATTTCAAATCCGTTGAACGCGGCAGACTTGCAAGGAAAAAACGAACTGAAGTTTTATCAAACTTTATTTTGATGTTCTCGGTACTCTTTCTATTAGGAATCTTTTTCTCAGTGAAACAGTCGTTATCGTCCTTTCTCATCGACGAGCAGAGAAAAGAATTTTTATCTGAATTTTAATCAGCTGTGCGAACGTGCGAATGAACGATACGTAGAGGAGAGGGAGAAACGAGTTTCACAGGGAAAGTAATTTTGCTCGCTACTGTACATTACGTGTTTAGCCCGTATAGCTTGGGTGGGATTGGATAATTCTAAACACAGTTGCACAGCGTTCCCTCTGTGTATAGTAACCTTTGACCAACAACTCCACAGCTGTGTGTATGAACTCCTTAACTGAGAATGGAAGGGATTCTCCTTCTACCGACCCTCTTCCCTCTCTTTCCGTTTCAATCTCCTCGTCTCCCTCCGTTTCAATCTCTCCAGGAGCTCCACCAGAGCTCGCTCTCTTTCCTTAATATCCCTCCTCCCTCCCCGCTCCCCGCCAGTGTCACTCTTTTCTCTCTTTGTCCTTTATTTCACTATTTAACTCTTTTCTCGTCGTTCAGCTACTATTTCGCTATTTTCCTCTCGCTCGTTCTCTCCCTCTTTCGATCCTCTTCTATCGTCGTTCGTTCTTCTCCATTGATCTCCATCTTTCTAAATTTCTCTCGTTCTCTGTTCTTTCCTCCTCAGGATGCCCTCCTACTGTTCCTTCTCCTTCTAATAACGTCTACTTGCTCTCTGTCTCTCCTTCCCCTCTCTCTCTCTCTCTCTCTCTCTTTTTCGTGAATATTTTCGAGCAATTTAATCATACGACGCTCCGAATCGTTTCGGGTAGATATTATTTTAAATTTGGCGATGTTTGAGCAGCCACGAACAAAAAGTACTTATTTTTAACCGTTTCTCGACGTCTTTGAAGACGGGATTCGAGTAAATTTTTTTTAATGTTTCTAGAAATAAGACAAAAATAAGCGGAGGTCGTTCCCAGCGTAAAGCTTTGATTTAAGGTGCATCTTAAATGCATCGCTGGCCTGCGCCAGTGGTTCTCCTTCCGGCTCTAATGACCGTCGAGCACCGTTTCGCTTCCTTTCTTCCATCAACCCTGTAATTAGTTTTGAAACGTTATTCGTTTCGTGCGGTTTAACAAAAATAAATCGAGCGAAGTTAATTCAGGAAATTCACGGAGGACGGAGTTGATTAATCTAGTTTCTAATTTGCCCGCACATTTCGGTGAACACTGAAACGATTCTTATTGTTAGATCGAATCACTGACACGGAATCCGTGCTTTTTTCATAGTTTCAATGATATTAAAAAAACAGAGAGACAGAGAATTCTTCGGCGCTCCGCGAGGTTCCGTTTGAGCACCATTAACTTGTCGAGCCTTTAGAAATTGTTTCACTGACACTCGTCTCGGGAAACGTATTCAATCCTCGTCAGGGGAGCAGCGAGCTTTTTCAGTGTTTATTCGCCTGGCCCATTCAGTTCGGTTATTGTTGCATAATGATGTTAGAAAATTATTGCCCGCGATTTAAATACGAAACACATTTCAACCGGCATTATGCGCGCCGCTCATGTTTATTCAAGCAAAATGGAATACTCGCCACTCATACGCGCGCGTGCGCGGTTTCAATTTTTTAGACAAATTTCATTTGCCGTGCATGCATTTTATATATTTGTTTAGTTTATCTCACTCGGAACGGCTTTTAGTTTATTTAACTTACGAATGGATATACATATACACATCAGTTGATTCTATTTGAAATAGATTTTAGCACAGGCGGAAACACGATTTTATTTACATTCGTATTTCGCCCCCGCCCTGCTGCGGGCGGGGCGGCACCGCGCGTTCGGCGATTTCAATTTCCCGAAAAACGTCATTTTTTCGAATCGTGACGGGCCGTTTCGAAAGCATAGCTACAAATCGTTTGAATATTCATGGATTTTATTTTAATTAAAAACATCTCGATCTGTTGAGAACTACGCGGAAAACAATTCGTTTTAATCTCTGGCTCTTCAAAACTTGACAGCCTCCAAAAATTGTCTATCGCGGTACGATGAAAATAGTAGCAATTCTCTAATTGTGGGATCGATCCGATAATCAGTTTTAAGAGCGTCTGGTACTTGGAATTCTTTTTAAACTCTAGTGGTTCCTCGCGTAGAGACAGGTTATTTTCGTCCGGTATTTTCGCGAGTGACACACGCTGTAGAGACACGCGCGCGTGCTCCTTCTTGATGAAATGATCGCCTGCATCGAACGCGTGGGCGGCGCGATAACAAATTCCAACCATTTCGCACCGCCCGAGCGTCGGTCCACTTTTCGTTTTGACGCGAAGGCGGTTTGCTTAACGCGTTATCTCTGTTACCTTACATGCTCGCGGACTTTAACCGTTTCACTACGGCGAAGCACGTGCACAATGCAGTTGTATTACCACTTCCCGATGATATATCACGCTCTCCAGGGGAGATAATACTGAGATACTTGTATACAGACAGATTTTAAGAACGTTAATACGATACAAATCAAACTTGCTCAGATTGCAGAATGAATACATTGCTTGTTTCGTATTTATAAATGTGATTCATGTTACGATCAGGTCGAAATTACAAATGTAAACCCGTTTCAAAAATACTGGTTTCCTTCTATTCTCTAATCTGTAATCAGTTAAAAAAATCTCATTAACGGCCGACGCGATGGAAATTGATTAAAATTCGTCTGCCGGTCGATTAAAAGATAATATGTGCTCGAGCGAGTGACAGGGCCGACAAACGAATTCACGTCAAACGTTAAAATGCGGCGGGTAGCGAATGTATCGATTAATAAACCGCTAAATGTCAGTAACAGAAAGCCTCATGCGCACCCCTCCGCCTCGCCCTTGCTCGACTGCCTACGCCCCGGTTCGTCTCCCCGCGACTAATAATATTACAGTTTATACCGCGGAAGACTATTTTGAAACGCGCAGGCAATACAGGAAATACGGTAACGGGGTTTCGTGTAATAATGGCGTGTTGCATTATTCAATTACACGAGAGAGTTGGTTGGGATCGATAAACCCGGGCCTGAAAGTAACGAACGTTGCTTCCACCGGGATCATATTTTTATCGTTTACACGAAATGAAACGGGGGAGCCAAAGATTCCTGCGGTGTCGCCATTCATGCGAGGAGGGTGGGAGATCGATGAAGAGAGATTGATGGCGAGAGCCTGGAGGAATATAAAATAATATAGGTGTACAATGGAAGAGGAAACAGGTGTAGTCCGCTTTTGATTTTATTTGAAAAAATGTTCGCAACGGATGTAGGTAATTGAAACATGGCGTTACGTTATACTACACTGTTGTTACAAGGCTGTGTGCGCTGCGTTATACAATTACGCACCAGCTTGAGGAGAGGGATCGATAACTCCCTCCACGATCTTCTATTAACGCGCCGGTGAACTAAACTAATTTCTATTCCTGGGATTTCCTTTTGACATTCATTCATAAATTGTATTATGTCAAAGGTTAACACGAAGTGCTGTTTTGTTATGAGAACATTACTTCAATCAATTTATTAGTTTGTTCAATGAGTTTAGAATTAGTTGGATTGACGGGTAAATAGTGAAATTTACAATAACTGACGCGTTCTCTCTATTGTATTTCGATCTCGGAGGGGTATTAGACACAGTAGTAACGAAGCGGGGTGTAGAATCGCGGTTTACGCCTATGGGGCTCGCCCTGTCGTCCATTAAAAGTCGTCGGCCCTTGTCTCCCTCCGTGAGGAGCACAAAAACCAGAAAACGTAAAAGGCATGGCACTCGTTCGAAACCAGTTCACGCTCCGGGGGAAGCTCCGCATGCCAAGAAAAATAGATCGTTAACGAATGAAAGAGAAAGAGAGGGGAAAAAAAAAATGAAAAGAGCCTCGGCGAGGGGCAAGCAGAGGGTGGGATCTAATAAAATTAACCCGTTCGCGTCATAATGAACGCGAATAATGATGCCGCGTGTCACGCACAAAATTATCGGCGACGATAATCGCGTTTCGCGCGTGGCACGCGCGCCTCGAATCGTGTCGGTCATTTTTCATGCTGGATCGCGATAAATAAAAATCTGCGTGGCCTAACCTCCGGCCGACGAGTTTTCAATAGACCATTCTTCAGTTATATTGCTTGTTTTCTTGCTCGTCGAGCTGGCTAGCTAGGATCGATATACAGTAGATATTCGTTTGCCGCACAGCGCAGAGTATTCAACAGATTCGGTATTTCAACAGATATTATGGAAACCTTTACGGTATATACGGTAACATGGCCGACTGCGGGGAAGGGATAGGTAAATATTTGCGGCTGAGTATCAAGTTAAACTCGCTTTGCGTTAATATGTGCAGTCGTTGTTGATCATCGATCCCCAATTCGATAGATGACACACTCCTGATAAGTACTTAATAAAATGTACTTGATTCTTTTTCTTTCGGAACGAAAACAGGCGCGTTTTGTGTATTGTTGTACGAAAACCGCGGCCTCTGTTTTTCGCTCGACGTGTTTTTCGTTATGAATATAAACGGGGTTATAAAAAAATAAAAGGTCACGCTCGCATGGCCTGCAAACTTCTTCCGATACCCGACGATTCATTATTCAGAATTAGTCACGTATTTCAAGCGTGTGTCTTTAATTATTAATTTATGATTAAATTTAAAATACTCTTAATTGGACACGGGAATATCAATATTTATTTACGTAGGAGATCTATTTACGAAGGAGAACGAATGACAATGCGTCACGTTTTCAATTTGCAGTAAGGAGTATAATTAACTAGAGTGGACGGGATAGAATAGTTTCATAATCTGCTCGAATTACGTAACGTGATTATTATTCAAATCCATGCAGATATGTGCGTTTCGCGCGGCGGCGGGGAAACGACGAGGGGGCTTTCTACGGGATCACTTGAAAACCTGCTTTATTGGAATTCTATTTCTGTTGTGCACCGCTTCTACGCCAGTGTGCCCTCCCGGACTCTCTCGGCTTCGCTAGAGAGAGGGGAAACAGTATGTATTTCTAAAGTATCTCCTAAGGCCTCATTGACCCACGAATCGTTCATCCTTTGCATACCTTTTACCTGGTCTTCGCCTTTCATCAAATAAATAGTAATTACCAGACTACGGATTTAAAATGATATAAAAAATTTCTATCGGAAAATAATAACTAACGTAATAATAGAATATATGGTTTATTTTGCGACGTTATTAGATATTCTGAATCAGTTATATATTACATTTATCTTGGCTAGAGACGATCGAGTTCACGTCTGTAGTTATCGTGCTCGTGAAACAATCATTGTAAAAACGTTATGTAATCTATCATCTTTATTGAACGAACACGGGTATTAAAAATGGAGCGGAGGACTTTACGCGCGCGACCGCGACCGGCAGCAGTTTTATAATTAATCATTCCGTGATCCGCGTACGTATTTTGTGCTTCAAAGCGGGAAATAATTTGAAAACCGAGTACTGAAATTATATTTTCCGCTGTACGTGTATCGCATAATTATAAAACATATTTTTAACTTGGAAATTGTTTCCCAGCGTACACGGATGCCCCTTCCATAACGGAAATAGCTACCAATTTTATTTTCGGCTATTACGGAATTAAAATGAAATAAAACATGCTACGGACATTTTTACCCGCATTTTATAACGATACTCGGGCGCGGAACACGATTAGAACTCGTCAAACCTGCGCGCGTGTAACTGAAAGTTATTTCGTAAAAGCAAAAGGTAAAAAAATCGAAACAGACGAAAATAACCCAAAAAGAGAAGAGAACAAAAACGAGCTGAAAAATATATCTGGCCGTGTTTCCAGCCGGCTGCGAATCAATCGTTAAAATATTTTTCATCACAGGAATAAAAGAGACGATTATTAATTCTCAATGTTATACAAATTCAACTTTCAAAACGCGCTGCAATGCGACGTATAGAGATAGACAGTGAGAGAGAGAGAGAAAAGAGGAAATCGACTTACAAATTACGGCTCTTCTCGTACGAGTATCTTGTACATGTGCCGTATAATACTATAATGTATGTATCTAATGTAGGTATGTAAACACATATATACCTATATATCCTATCTGAGCTGGTTGGGAGCACGACGCGTTTCCATGGTAACCCATCCCTCCTATCAAATCTTCTCCCACCCTCGCACTTCCCCTCTCTCTGTTCTCTCCCTCCCCCTTTTTGAATCTCCATCTTTAGTTCTCTCTATGAGTCGCTGCCGTTCTCTCTTTCCCTCCTGCACGTTTCCGTTCCTCCTTGCCTTCCTGCTCTATCATTGCGTCGTTCTCTTTTGCACCCTTCAACCCTCTCTGTTCCTCTCACCTTCACCCCTCTCCATCTGCCATTCTGTTTCTCCATGTGTCTTTATCTCTCTATATTTCTGTTTTCCCCTACCACCACGCGCCTCTGTCTCCCTCGGAGCTGTTCGTTGCAACGTTGCAACCACATGTTCTCCTTCTCTCTCTGTCTCTCCCTAACTGTCCTCTCTCTCTCCCCGTTTCTCCCTTTCTCTTTATCGTTTCCAGCTTGCTTGTTTTCATCCCTCTTACTCCATCGTCACCCCTTTCTGTCCGTCTCGCTCCGTCTTTCACCCCCGCACCCCGCGGCCGGCCTTTTGCCACGGAAGAAAACTATTCATTGTCAATACTCGAGACCCCGACTCCCGACCATGAAACCAACTTTTTCACAGGGGTGAATTCCCATTGCCAACGCACACATATACCTACGTATCCTTTTCCTTTTTTTTTTTCGCTTTTTTCCAAGGGACGATAATGACTTCGGGGATGATCTTTTGGGGTGCCGAGGCCGCCGTCAGGGGTGTATTAATAAGACGATTTGATCTACGCCCGCGATTACATTACAATACGTCTTATTACTCCTGAATAAACAGAAAGCGGATTTTTCTTTCCCCTCTCGTAATAGACCGTAGGATTTTATACCCATCTTTTTTCCCAGGGAAGTGAGTGGCCGGGTTTCAAATGAATTTTTAAGTAAGCATATTTTTTCACAAGAGGTATTTACCAATTTTACCGTTCAACTGTCTAGCGAAATTTCGGTATAACCAGGAATGCCTCCCGAGGGATGACAGTAATATTTCAAACGAAGGTCGCGGTTGCAAAAAATAAATTAGATTCGCCTTATCCAATCGACGTAAGGGAAATAGAATGGATTGGAAACAATTATGGTCTACGTAACCGCGGTTAATCGTGATTAATCCTCTCCGGCCACGATTTCCTGTCGTCGATGAATCATAAATCCACTGTCATACGATTTCCCAAGTTTAGTCGCACTTCGTTGATAGGTAACGCCACTGTGCAGTGACATTTTATCCATGCAGATGCGATTCATGGAGGACGACAAATATTTTTCAAAAATTTACGGGCACATAAAGAAGGAATTTATTTGATGAATATTACTTTTTGTTCTCTATTCCTACGCTTTTCCCGTTGCAGGAAATTTATTCGGGGTATTCTTGCCCGAGAATTTTCGGAAAATATTTTCCCTCGATACAAGCTATGGTAATTAAATTTTTACTGTAAGAATTTTTATTAGCTCATCCTTTGATTTTTCTTTTTACCGAGGGAGGATTGATTTATGTTCGGATACGCGGGGAAGATTGAAATTGCGTTTTAATAGTGTACGATGCAACTGAAGTTTAATTGAATGAATGTTGTAATTTGTGCCGCGGAGTTTCTCTTTCGGGAGGAAGTCAGGCAAACAGAATAACTTTGCATGAAATCGATGAACGGAGCCAGGAGTCTAACTCCTCTCTTCCCTGTATTAAAAATTTCACCGGACTCGTAGAGATGAAATTTACGAGGGAACAAGTTCCCGTGCTCTTCAGAAAAATATTGTAGTTACCTCGAACGTTTCTCCTTCCGATTTTATAGCAAGTTTCGATTAATTAGCAGATAATTAATAATTAAATTGCCAACTTTTATGAAAAATCAAATATTTTTAAAAAAACGTGTTTCAAACAGATTTCAACGTGGATTTTGTTTTCGGTATTTTGTACATTTTTATTGTACTACACTGTATATCCAATTTTCTTGTTTTGCAATTAATAAATAATTATTGTTATTTCACGGAAATAGATTTTAATTATAGTGCTCGTTACCGGAATGGTAGAAATGCGATATTTTTCTAAACAGTGACGGGGCTTAATTTAAAATAGTTCTAATTCATCATCGCTAACCGCAACGCACAACACCAATTAAACAACGAACACCGATTTAACATCCGCGTGTACCTGATTTTATCGCGGCTGTCAAGTGCACCGTCATTGCAATGGATTGTGCTGAGACGGAAGAAGGAAGGGAAAAAGGAGAGAAGCAGAGAGCGTGGGGATATTTGTTAGCCTTCCAGGTAATCGGCGGACGAGCCACGACACGTTATTAAAGGAATGCACACGTGTTAACGCGTTCCTATTGTTGCGTTCTCGAATCAAAATTCAGTTTCTATAAAAATTGCACAAAAATACAAGAAATGCAATATAATTTCGTTGCATTTTGTTTGATGCTTGTAAATCATTTAAAAATGTTTTAAAGCATTTAAAGTTATCGTTTTCTAAATAATAAATGTATCATGTCGAGTCATGAAAACAATTTCATGCATAAATGCAAATTGATGGATGGGTTATAAATATAAAACAGAGTATAGAATAAATTCAGAGAGGAACGCATTGAATACAATGTACATGTGTACGAAATATAATCTCGAAAAACATGAGAAAATCGTGTACAATCTCGAGGAATGAAATTCGGCAAAATGAAGAGCGAAAATAGCATTTAAAAAAGATATAAAACCGGGGGACGTGTGTATGCGTCCTCGCCGCGTCTGGACCACCACAAATTAATTACATGTCGCGTGAGAGAATATCAAGAGAGACAGGGAGCGACGAGGAGAGAGCGTGGGCTCCGGGGTGGCAAAAAGGGAAGAAAGATGCACCGAGGGCAGGATGGAAGGGCGGCTGCGAGACGGAGACAAAGTACGGTCTCGAATTCCATGTACCCACGTAATTCACGTTAATTGGTATTCAGAGGGGTTACCCATAGCGAGTGTGTCTTTTGAAAACAAGCTGGATCCTACCCGTCCAATGGCGAAAGCTCTTAAAGCTCAGTTCCTTTTCCTTCGATTGCCCGCTACTACACTATTCTGTTTTTTTCCCTCTTTTTTTTTTCAAGTCAGAAATCTTTGAGGAGGGCAAGCGTAATCCGTCTGGATAATTTAATCTTCTATGGTTAGAGAATTTTCCGGCTGAACGGGATTGCAATTGATGAGAAATTTCTTCAAGCGGAAATTCAATAAATAAAATAAGAATTTTAACCAACGTTGTAGATAATAATCTTGTGCAACGAGATTCGTAGAACAATCAGCGTTTGCTAATAAACTGTTTGTTTAAGTTCGAGTTCGATCTTGTCGCGGCAATCCCGAGTTTTGAGAATAAGCTAATATTCTACGGGCACGATTTAATACGACGGTTTAAGTGCGCGCGATAAATGCCGGGCGTTATCTTTATATCATCCTTATCAGAGCGAGCCGGGTTTGCATTAACAACCTACAAATTCGTTGCAATAATTCAGTGCACTTTCATTAAATTAAAACGTCTGGTCTTAAATCTGACGGATGAGAGAGAAGAGGAGAGGTTGTAAGCTATTGCGTAACGATTAATTAGCGAATTAATTTGTTACCGAGGAGAAACATAAAAACCGTATATATTTGCTCATAACAGAATTAGTCTTAACTCAGATCCTCGCTGATTCAACTTTTTTCCCACTTACTGCCCTCGCGATCGTGATCATCCTTATTTGCCGAGTTACTTTCATTATATTTAAGCCACTGATATCTTCTTGTCCGTAGACGTTATCGTCCGTCAAAGGATTTTATTTCTCTCGTTCCATGATTTTATTAATCCTCTTGCCAGGGCGACTTAAAATGTTGCTGGCCGACAATGTGTTTAAAGTATGTATACAAACGAGCATCTTATCGATGGTGTGTTAATTATCAAAACCGCCTTAAAACATCGCTAAGTGCTGGCTTAACGGTACAATCGATTCTCGAGCGTGCGACCGATTTTCTTAGTCATTCCCTGCTTTCATTTTAGATCAACCGATATAAATTATTCAAAAAATATCAAAAATTGTTAAATTGTATAATTATTAAATTGTATTTCAAGTATTAAATTGTATTATATGTAAATGCTCGTTCAGTCGACGCGTGGTTTTTGAAAGAGTCTAAGAGCGTGGGAGGATGAAAAGGGCAAACGGTGGATGAGTGTTTCGAGTTAGAAGAAACCAGAGAGGGAAACATGGAAATTCGAGTTAATACAGGGCCGTCAGGAAAACAAGAAGGGCGTTATTTAGGAATCCTGCTCTGAGGATCGATCCATAATAATCTCGGACAACCGTGCCGTTTCTGGGGAAAGTGTAACACACGGAGCTTTTCTCTCGTTCCGGCAAGAATACATGCCTTTTGGAAAACGCGAAATCGAAGCGCGACGGGAAGATCAATAATTGCACAACGTGGTCGGGGAAAAATAGAATGCGGGAAAAAAATTAACGAGGAGAACAGCATGGCAAGTAAAACGCCACGCGATTTAATTTAATGCTAAGTAGCCCATTAAAATGAAACTACGTTTATTTTTTCAACTGTGTAATCAGAAGAATTTCTCCCACGTTTTAATTATGGACATTCATTTGGTTTAATTAATTCAGCGTTTTAATCCAATACACTACGTTTTTTCGTCGAAAATACATCGGGAAAATATATTGTATAATTTCCAATTGAAATTACCGAGTCGCCGCAAATTATTGCATAATTAATAACGCGTTCATGGAAGTTTCAAATCCATTATTTACGACGTCCGGTTCGGTGTGAGATTATTTGTCACGCTACCTTTGTCCAAAAATCATTTTGTTTTAATAACGAAAAAAAAAAAAAGATTTTTCCTCTCCACTGACGGATTCTTTCTGCCCCTCTGTCACGTATCGTATGGAATTTCCAGGAACTGTAGCATTGCCATGGCAATTTTAAGAAACAAGAGATTCCCGGGAAACTAGTCGGCGCTTTTACGCGCAAATTTTTCTTCTCTCTTCGGAAAAATACAACGGTCAAATTGGAACGGCGCGTATCAAATAAAAAGGGTAGGGAGAAATATATGAAACGGTCTTTTAATTAAATCGTTTTCGGGATTTTCAAGATAGAGACGAAAAAAGATAAACATGAAACGATCAAAGCGTCGAGAGTTCTATTTTATTATTTCTCGTTTAATAAACTCGACTCTTTGATAGTCGTGAAATTTTATTAAATTTTCCGCGGGGTTAACGACGTTACTAAACGTTCTCTATTTCGGACGGGG
>NW_017175971.1:1542129-1560007 GCF_001652005.2 Ceratina calcarata | reverse complement strand
GAAGGAAGAAACTCGCGTCGAATTCCGAAAAGAATTTATAGAGAAAACTTTTTCATAGCGAATGTAACCTAGCGCTTGTTGAGCCGCGAAGTAAAATATGACTTTAAGGTAACAGCATTGCAACGTTTCCTTCCCTGGAATAAAATTCTATTTGCGAAGGGAACACGGTAGCTCCGAGCAAGAAAATGAAAATCCAATCGTCCGATTACACCATTTATTATTCTTTCATCTAATGATTTATGTTGGACAGACGTGCAAATCGCTATAAAGAATTACGTGAGAAAATGTACACGCGCAATTTGCGTAATATGTCTAATTTCTGCCGAACTAAAGAGATACGTTTAATCCCATTGTGTTCGCCGGTAGTTATTCAAAACATGGTCACGAGAAATGTGCCACTTTGTGCGGCAGGAAATTGGATAATTGCTCTAGTAACAAAGCGAGAAACGGAAAAGACAAGAAAAAAGCGATACACCGTGCGAGAAGATATTTAAATAAAAAGCTGTACGAGCGGCCGTAAACGTTCTAGGTTCGAAATGTAAAAATTTCGGTTAATTAGCAGTAAGAGCAAAACTGGTTTCGTCCCGGGACGTAGTTGGTTTCAAAAAACTGGGACACGACTGGCGCACCGGCGAGAGCGTAGAAAAATGGAACGCCTCGAAACAAATCTCGTCTCACAATTAGAATCCAAAAGGCGTTTCACTGTGATCGGGCGTGTTCAATTCGGTGGCGTCAACGTTATTACCGATGGATATCTTCCCTCTGACACTTGATTCCGAAAATCATAGTTAATCGCGGTGGCTCGTTAGCGACGCCATTCGGACCCTGCGGAACGTTATTTGTCTAGGGCCGTCCCGATTATTCGTGCGAACTGGCTCAACCGTAATTACTCGTCCGCTAATTCGGTCCATTACTCGATGGACTTCAAAGAATATTTCCCGTGCGATGAACTCGTGATACGTGCTTAACACTATCGACGCGGCCTGATCCCTTTTTCGGCCTTTTGTTTTTCTTCGTTTTTTCATCCCGGTAAGAAAATGAAGTTTGTTGACCTTTCCTGAGGGCCGTAATGGTCTTGAACAGAAGTTACCAACCCCCTCGGGGACTGATTGATTTATCCGGCTCGTGTCGACGAATTATTATTCGTCCCTCTTTTCCTGGGAAATATAATTGATCGTGCCTTCATGGAAATGGGAGACAGAAAACTAGGAACTACGGTTGCTTTTGTCTGGAAAGAATCAGCAGAAACGAGCAATCAAATGCGAAAGGGAATTAAACAGAGAGAAACAGGGATGGTTTAAACGAATTTGTTCCGACGCGAAAAATTCGTGAGTTTTTTACCCTTGTGAAAGAAATTGAATTCTAACGGTGAAGGAAGAGCGCGGCGCCGAGGTGAGGAAGGGAAAGAAAAGTTTCAGCGACGAACAAAGGCACGTTGATAAACGTTTATCGAGGAGCGTTAAGAAAAGAAAAAATTGCGATTATTACAGAACATGTTAGGATTAAACAGGGCTGGGGAAAAGGTAACAGAGCGAAAGGGGTAAAAAGAAGTAAAATCGGGAGGAGACGAATAAAATCTCCTTTCAAATAAATTTCTCTTCAGAAGCTCTTCCAGAGGGCTTGATGATCTTCCTTTCTTTGTAGAGGAGATTGAATTCCACGGCGGGCAAGAATTTTACGAATAATAGAAACCGGACGTTGAAAATAATTCGTGAAGTAATACTGGGTATAATAACACGGCTAGCAACTCGCTATTTAAATGAAAAAATTTTAATTAATCCGTTCGTTTATCTTCAGAGATAAAACGCTGATTCTCCGTTTGGCTATGTCTATTTGTTCGAAGATTATTTATATTTTAACGGAACGCTTAACATTTCTTCAGCGCACGTATGCGTATGTATGTATCTGTGTATGCATCTTTTTTACGTTTCAGCAAATGTTTATATACATATATTTTTGTAATATTTGTCTGAATAACTTTATCGCTGGCGCGTTGAGTTAAAACAGGCAACGCCGAGCATACAAGGCTTTAGTATTCACGTAATATGCATGCACAACACACATACGTACATACATACGTACGTAGCCGTGCATTTCTCTTTATGAGTTCTGCATAGTCGTGAACTTAACGATTTTCCTGGCCGCCGCGAAAGAGATTTCTAGCGAAAAATTCATAGGCCTTTGACGAGCCGAGTTTATCTCGCAATTTCTGCAGGATTCACTCCAGTGTCATTATCGTTTCATATTTAATCGTTACGTTCTTTGTATAATTTCGTTCGCGTAACAAATGATAAGAGAATTTTTCCTTCGTTCTAATTAAATTTATTTATATTCGCGAAACAAAACATGGACGATAGTAAAATGTTGATATCGAGCAAAGAGCGGAAAAGTAGATTTCTATTCAAATCCGATATCAATTCGGGACTAGACGCTCATACATACACGTCTTTCAGCGAGATGAAAAATTCGAAAAGAGTATAAAATCCCGGTTGGACGAAAGCGTTTTAAATAATCGTTGATCGATCCCTTTGATTGCGTTGTTAACTCATTTCCTTCGAAAATCATTCGATCAGCCAGATAACGTATTACGTTGACAAACAGAGCGGCGATTAGTGGGACGTTATACGCCAATGGTGATATAGGCGAGCCTGCAGTCTGTTTAAATCCACTGGCGTAGTCGGCCAGTTTCCGTTCGTCCGCGAAATCGTGTTTCAGCTAATCGTATTTATGATTTACGCGTTGACAAATCGCTCCTGGCTATCGCGCGCCTACGCGAAAATACTTTTTCCCCACATTTCCTCCCTCGGATTTTTATTGTGCAAAACCGTTGACCGCTGCTCACGTTTTACGCGCTCTCATAATTAATTTCTTGATCTTGCTCTCGTTGTTTGAAATTTAATGAGAGTACGAAAGCTGAGAAGCAAATGGAAACCGAGAACGGTTTCTCCGGAATAATAATTGCCAGCCCTCCGGGGAAATTGGGATTGTTGGAAAACATTGATTTAATATAAACGTGGGCTGGAAAGCTTTGTTTGGCTCAAAATCCAACCGCGACGGTAGATCGCATGTATTTTCCTTTTAGAATCGAATGAAATATACTTTACTTTAATTAACAAGTTTCCGGCTCGTTTTCTTCCTGTTATTATTCATTTCATTTGCATTCGAATGGATTCAATTACTCGGAAAGACGTTTGCCAAGAGATACGTTGATTTGATACTCGTGGGTTATTCCCGGGCAATTTAGAGCGATTTTATGAACGGAGGATTTAATTCGATGTTTGCCGGATTTCTTTATTTGCGATTTTGCTGAGGCGGCGTGACGAAAAACGGGGAAAGGCGCAGAGAATGCGGCCACACCGATGCATCCGCCTATGTACCGTCCTTGGCAGTACCCGCGGTGGGGAATTATTGTCCGGTAATACTGGTTCCCACGATTCCCCTCGCCGACAATAATTTTCCCGGTTAGCTTCGGAGAGGGTTTCACAATAATAGGAAAAAAGGCGACCCTCGCTATTCAGGCCCAAAGCGATTATTTCTCACTATAATTTAATAACGGCTCGTATTTTGATAACGTTATTATTTCGTGCGATTTCAATGAGAGAAAGAATACCAATTTTTATACACGTATCGGAAAGTAATAAAATAATTAAACAAGAAACAATAATATTTCGTGGAGGATTGAAAATTTTTTTTAACCCGAAGTAGGACGCGTGACGAGGAAAAGTTATGGCGGTAATGATATTTCAACTAAAACGTTTTCAACTGGGGAATTTTATCGAATGGAGAATTTAATTTAATTCAATCGGATGGAATAACTACGGAATTGAATAGCCTATTACGCGGAATTATTCATTTACCTGTGCATTTGCTCTCTACGCTCGTGGAAACGTACTGTTTCTGTGTGAATTCATCAAATCAATGTTAGGAACACGCCAGGGAATACGAACACGGTCACAATCACGTACGCTACCCGCACCAATACAACGTAACGCTTTAGACGCCTTGGAGCATCTTAACGTTCGCTCGTTGCCCATTCGACCCGTGCTTTCTCGTCAATTTTCAATCGACGCTAAAATACCATGGGTCTCGAAATTGTCTAAATATTAAATCGAATAATTGGAAACTCGATACTAAAATTCTCTAATGTCGTTTATTCGCATTCCTAAATGTATAATATAACCAATTAATTAGAAGAACAGTTCATGGCTTTTTTATATAATTATTTCAGACTTTCGTAATAAACCAAATCATACGTCCACGTGATAATTGAAAAAAATCAGTCGACTCGTGAATTGATACATCGAACACGTGATGGAAAATAAGTATTGTTCGCCGAGTGATGAAAATCAGTTAATTTAATCAAGTACAGTTTACGAGCAGCACAGAAAAACGTCGGAACGCTTTCGACCTTCCAACAGTTTCGTCACATGGGTGGTCGAGTGCTCGCGAGCGCACGCCCGAGTAGGTGTAGGCACTTATTCACCACCACTACACAGTAGATGCCTTCGTCTTCTTGCAACGGCTCGATGTTTACTCGAACGTTATAAATTTAAACTTGAAGCTCGCCTCTAAATATTTATGAACCTACAAGTCATAAGCGGTAATAGGACGTAAGGTAAAACACGATTAAAGTACAATCAACGTTTACAATTATCGTTTCAGCTTGAAATTATTCCCCTCTCGCGATCGCATCGGCAGGTGTTGCGTTTCCTTTTTCCTCCGACCGTTACGTAACGTTATGTTGATGCGTCTTATCTTCGGTCCGGTCCGTCCTAGCCAACCTGGCTGCTTAAAAAAAAAAAAAGAACATAACTGATGAATCGTCGTTATCGTTATAGTCGACGTCGAGTGAGAGAAATTTCATCTCGTTAATAGACGAAATTCGCATTAGAACTCTAGATTGAGAAACCCGTTCCGGTTTAGTGTCTCTTGGCTTATCGGAAACGTGCTTGGAAATGATATATTGCATCAAGTGACAAGATCGTAATCTAGGATTGATCAGTCGAATTGCAAACTAGATTTCCATATTTTTTTTTTTTTTGTACTACTAGGTACGTCCGTCGCACTGATTATGAGCAGATTGTGATACCTTGACTCGAAGCGATCGATACATTTTTTATCGTTTACGTATATGAGAATGTTTATCGAAAAAGAACGGAAAGGGGAGCAGAAGGCGTTTTAGAGTCGGCTATACCGGTTTATAACTGACAGCTGTAAAGTGTTCGCGCGTTGTTTGCAGATGTAACTGACGTTCGCAAATGTTTGTTTCTCTATTTTTTCGCTCTATCTCTTTCGAGCTCGGCCCGCTCCTCGTCCGAGTAAAATAACAATGTATCGTTTTGCAACGCGGCAGTAATTTTGTCTTATACCCGGACTGTATTTATTACGGCCCCGCTTTTAGTTCCAAATCCCTCTCTTCATGGATTTATTTCGTCATTAAAACTGACTGAAACGGATGCGCCGTGGCNNGGGGGAAACGAAAATTTGGAATAACAGTTTAAATTACGGCAACGCATAAAACGGAGGGAAAGAAAAAATCGCGGTGGGAGTTTCAAGGTCTTCGAACAGCCTCAAAACCTTCGACAGATTTTATTCAGATGTATGCGGAACGTTCCATTGTATATTTTATACTACTCGAGAGTCGATTTATTCCCATCACTGAGTCACAACGTAGTGGCTGGCTGTAAAAGAATTCAATATCCCGCAGTAAGTAATGGTAAAGGGAAAAGGGAGGAAAGTAAGATTCGAGTTCTAAAATACACTCTCGGCGTAAGAACGCCGCTTTGCGAGGATAATAAATAATTTCCCTTGTGCACACGGGTTTACTGCGGTTTAACGTACACTTTAAAGGTCTTTCGCACTTTTTCCGAACTCCTCGCACATCCACTTTATTACTGTGTATACGCTGCTGCCTATTATCGACGTCGCCGTATAATTACTCGTTAGATAAATATTAACGACGGTCAGAGAGTATTAAGTGTATTAGCGGAGTCCAGAGGGCACCGGTTGAAAGCAGTTAGCGCAATTACGACTAAGTACACGACTCCGTTTTCCGTGCATTAAATCAATCCGAGCGTTATCATCGAACCGGGGCAGACGGGTACCTCGCGGTGTCTCCGTGTCGACGTTTCAAAACCTGCCTCCAATTCTTTTTCTTCTTTTTTTATATCCGTTACTATTGACTTGGCCGAGTGTACGCCGTATAGGTGTTGCAGCTTTCCTTATTCACTCGGTTACGCACTGACGCGCGCGTAATTACACGCGACAATGACGAAACGAATAGTGACGCGAACCTCGGAACAATGTACAGCACGTACCGACTCCGTGCATTAACAAGAGTTATTTACATTTTTAAACGTCCCCGTTGAATCCGAGAATTTTAATTCTATTATGCTAGAGAGAAATTTTCTAATGACGATGATTGCGAGACTGTAACGAGCTGGATGTTTGTACGTAATTACGTTTATTATTTAAGCGGAAAATTAATTGAGGTCGTATAAGAAGGCATTAAAATTGATATTAACAGCGCTGTAATCTAGGATGGGGCGGGGAAGGGGGCTTAATTTATAAAGAAACAGGCCAGTAGCCTCTTATTATCCGCAGGAAAATAATTAATTAGCGATGCGCTTTCGTGTCGGTTGTACAGCTGGTGCAATCATTCTTTGGCTGACTCAGCTGCTACGTAGCTCGCAACCATTGCGAACAAAAACATCGGCCTTATAAAAGATAGGAAAGGATTAAAAACTAACAAACAAGAAATCGTTATTGATCGAGGAGAATTTCGATTTTAGATCACGTTCGCCAAGTCTCTTTCGCATTACCGTCACTCCTATGATTTACAGTCGCGTTGCCCGAAATTCCTAATTCGTCGTACCGAACGTTCGAACGGCCAACAATAAATTAAATATACGGTTAATTGAATAAACGGTTGAAAAGTTCCATTAGCGTCTCGAGTATTTAAAACGGTTTAAACCGCTAATTCCACTAACTGAGCCACGTACGACGGCCGTGTATGTGTATATAAATATATACATGTAGGGACGAGCGTTTACTTGAAATTCAGACCGTAGATTTCGAATAATCTCGCGTTGTTTCGTGTATACGCGATATGACGCGGTACGGTTATAATTAATTACGGTGCATGACGTTGTCGCGTGATAAAATATATCGTGCACATACAACAGCCAGATAATCGGGAGCGTAGCAAAGAAAAAAGAGCGCTCGTGCATTGCAATAAAACGAAGACATTCCGTAAGTGTATCTTATACGCGCGCCCTTATCGTGAAATCCTGCAGACTTTCTTTCTTCTTATACGCGCGGAGTGATTTAGTAACAAGTCATATAAAGTAATTGGTTATTCATTTATTTCATTAAAATATGCTTTGTATGAATTTTTTAATTGAATCGATGCACTGTTTTATTTTATGAAATCGCAATTCATGTTCCTAAGGTCTTTTTCGTTATTTTAAATAACAATTTTTATTGATTCACTGAGTATGCATATACAAACGTGTATACACGAATATCGGCTGGCGAAATGCACGGATAATAATACATAAATATAAAACGTGATACCGTCGCTTTGAATTCTTTGAACGTTGGCAAGCGACGAAGAATTTCGTCAACTTTTTGAGGACACTGTACTAACAAGCGGAGCCTCTTCGACTTCGAGTAGGAGCAGTCGCGCGCGCGCGCGTACATATACAAACCTTGCGAACGATGCATACAGACACAGGGACGCACGTACATGTGCTTACGTATATAATACCCTCTCTGTTCCTTAAAGCGGAAAAGATTAACAAGCGAGAACGAGCGCGGCGAGCGGGAGTGTATTGAATTGTCGAACACATCGAGAGGAGGTAAAAATCCGAGTACTCACACACCTTAATAACCCGGCCAGAGCAAACAGAAACAAATGGAGTCTTCGGTTGGTGGATCGAAGAATTTCATTATCTCGCCGGGGTTATCTCGGGTCACCGAATAGCCTATCGTCGTTCATTCAGAGACCCATTTAATTACCAGAATTCCATTCAGCTTATGCCGTCACTTCGCCTGCCGATTTGCCATCGAGTTATATGTATTATGTTTATGCGTGTATACAAACGCGGTGGACGCGCGTGTTCCTGTGGCTTCTACTCGTAAACATCGGCACAATAGAGGGACGGAGAGGAGGATGACAGACGGATAGGGTTAAAGCAGATTGAAGAGAGAAAAAGGAAACGCCGTGGGATCGGAATTTCTCGAGAACATTATTATCATTTGAAATTACGCGAGCGATTCGATTCCCTGTAATGCAGTCGCATAATTTCCGTCAATGTTACAGATGCGCGCTCTGTATACGTGCACTTGCGAGGCTCGCACAGGCACATAAATAAAGCCGCAGAAATTTATTAAATGAAGTGTAACGTTTCGGAACGGGAGCGTGATGGATGCGCGAATCGGCACGCTGTATACATGCATACATACGTGGATTCTTATCGTGTATTTACATTTCAAAGTCGATAACGATTGCCGCGATTAAAACCACAGATAATTAATGGTCATTAGAACTGATTGGACGATCGTTCGATCACGATTAGCCAGGAATTCTTTTTCTAAGCACTATTAATTGACTAATAATTTTCGAATATTATTTATTACGTATTAAAAATTAAATTTTTCCTAACATTTTTTTTTTAAATTAATTTTGAATCGTTTATAAGTGAATTTCTCTAACTCGGTTAGAGAATCCGTAACTTTTTGGAGCGCTTCAAGTAGGTACATCGCATCACGATACTGAAAGTTATTTATAATGCAGCGTTGGTCGTGGCCGAGGCTCAGACGCGAATTGTATATGATGGAATCGTGTGTACGATAGCTACCACTCGTGTAAGTACAGTGCGGTACGAAAGTCGCTCGATTGGTTCGTCCTACGATCTTGTCTTTCCTTCTTGGCCTCGTTACGCGGCCACTATTATTATTGACGTTACCAATTCTTCTCTACAGTTGTCTCTTCTCTCTCATTCGCTCTCTCCTTCCTCCGCGGTCTCGTCATATTCATAGTTTCTCGCAACCTCGTCATATTCATCATTTTACTACCGTATTCGAGCGTCGTTATTTCATGTCTACTGATTGTACTAATGAGTCATAATCGTAGCTGGTTTATGTCCATATTTTTTTATCTCCGACGTTAGCACACGAATGCGATTGCAAACGTCCTTACAAACGTCCTTTTAAACAAAACGGGAAACTTCTGATTGTGAAATTAAATATAATACGCTGGTTGAATTTTTCCAGCGAATTTTCAACACCGCGCGACTTATGCACGCTACAAATTACAAAATTACACAGTTCTGAATACACATTCTGGCCTCGGACAGTAATGTTTCGTTATCGTTTAATTACGATCCGAAATGCATAGTTTATTCATACGTGAAACGTAACGCTACATCATGTCGGTTTTTAAGCGGGTCTACATATTTAACGGGTAAATAGATTTTACGAGTTCAGGATACACACGATAATGCTTCATTATTCAATATTATTCTATATAGGGTTATTACCTCAAGCACGATGGTTCTCAACTCGTTGGTTCGTGCGGTCGTAACGCTTTCCATCGAAAATAGCTCTGTAATTTCTTACCCACGTCTGCCAAAATACACAATAGCAAATTGTTGCCACCACATGTTTTTGCATGAACTCCGCTCGTAATTAATCTTTCATTCAATCTCTGCCTGCACGCAATCAGGCTGGCTTTATGCGTTTATAGGAAGCTTCGTAAATAAAGAATGCATTGTATTCTTTCTTTGAGAGTTAAAGAAATCTGAATTTAGATTTAATTATTCCACAGTTTGTTTAATTCTCTATTATCGTGTATTTTGTCTCTATCCTAGCAATTACATGCATGGCCATGGTAAAGCGATTTGAGAAAATTATAGACGGCTTATCGCTGCGTCTGGTTTCGGTTGATCGTTGCACTGATTGCACCAAAGAGTCAACCGGCTGACCAGCCAAATGTCGAACCGATGCGATGGTCAATTTCTATTACGTAGCCGGAATATATGTATGAACGCCCCGTTGCACCTTGCAACGAGGTTAAAGGACAGCCGGGTCAAATCGATAATCCGTTTAATCCCTTTTTCTCCCTTGACTCGAAAAAGGGGGAGGAAAGAAAAACACGTTGTGTACACGTCTCGGTCCTATTTGATAAGCTCCGAATTCCAGTTCGGTCTGTTAAATATTTATGGAATTTATAAAGTTTGCTGTTTAAGTCGCGGTGTATAGTACACTTACGTCTAACAGTCCTCCACGAATGAACTCAATTTAGGAACGAGTTGGAGCCGAGCAGGGATCGATACAAGTAGACAGAGAGTTTGATGTTATTATCTTAATCCTATATAATGGAACGTTATGGCATCACGAAACATTAACGTCTCGCGCACTCGTACGGAGCGGAGAATAACATTTTGGAAAGTAGAAAGGTTTTCTCGTTTATTTAACAGCGTTCCTCAAGTTTTCGTGGGTATCGTGAAATTCAAGGGAAATTTAATACTTTTATACGCGCGTTTTATACAAAGGGATGGAAAGCCAGCTTTTTCAATTTCCACCGAGCCACCACCAGACACGTCGTATAAAAATGCATTAAATAACTGGGTAGGAGGGAAAGGTTGTTCAATCGATAGTTGAAGAAACCACTTTAAACCGTCGCGAAAGTATTTTGTTGCGAATAAGATCAAAGGTTAATCCGATTGCTGTGTGAGATTAGATTCTACAAAGGAGATTTACGTCCGTGCACCTTTATTCTTTCCTCCCCCGCCACCCTCCACTTACATGCTTTATTAAATCGCTGCGTTCTCTTTATCTTCTCTCGCCAACCCCCCCACTTACCTCGGAGCATCTGATCGATGAAAGAATAAACGTCCACTAAATCTTTATTCAACAGACAAATTTCGCTTCATCAAATAGTAATTTCGTTTTACCTTAAAAATCCTTTAATGCACCACAGTTTCCGACTTGGCAAAAAATAAAATCTCAACCCTTCAAGAGTTTCTTTCAACGAGGCCGAAAAATCGTGCAAATGTGATCCTACTTTTTCAACGGTGAAAAGCATTCGACAAACTAAAAAATTGCGAGAGCATTTATTCATTCATTGGGAGTTTGTCCGGCAAACTGCAATCTCGTTTGCGTTAAAAATACCAGAGCCAAAGGGAAGAGTTATTAAACCCTCCTTCTCCGGCTCTTCCTCTTGGAGGTTCGATCGATTGATCGGCGCACTCGTGAAAGAAAGAAAATAACCCGCGGACTATTTAATATTAAAGCTCGCAGCGAAGTGATATTCAGAAAATTAAATCTCGGACATTGTAATCAGCCACCTCGAGCATCGGGCCTCGGCGTGTGGGTGATCGATACCCCCCCCGGAGCGTTTTTATAGAGCACCACCCCCGCAATAAGATATATTTACTTCACCTTCGATTCATGTAGCTAAACAAGAATCGGAGGCGGGGAATTGAGTGGTTGGAATTATGCTAATTAATTGTCTTTCTTCTGTTTCAGGTATGCATGGCTTTACTTTCGTTGATTAATTGGGAATGCTGATGGGTAAGCTTAATTAAAAATGTGTTATTTAAAAAAAATATTAGATGAGCGCACAAAATGCTGCTGTTATCAAATTTTATACTTATCCATTATAATACAATAAGCCATAATTTTATGCTTCTTTATTATAATGCAATAAGTCTTCTGCTCTCATTTAATTTATTATACACACAGCGACGCAATTAAATTTGCACGAAGTTCAATTTTAAATAGCGAAGAATCGAAACTCGCTCTCTGTACATGAAACAGGTCAAGCCGGGGACTTTGCATAAACTTGATAAGCTCGAGGAGTCTTGTTCAGCGCGTTCAAAATTTTAGTAAACCTTAGTGGAACAGATAGAATTTACCCCAGAGAACAAGGCCGTGTCTTATAATAATACATTTGCTTGATAAAACATTTCCACGATTTGAAGGCAACTTCTGTTGGAAAATAAAGACAGAACGAGAACCCAACTAAAGAACCTTGTGAAGCTCTCCTTTATTTGAAGAAAGTTTTCCAGGAATCCTTTTCCCTGGGAAATGTTAAACTATGAAAGGAGAACGTAGTACTCGTTCAACAATCCATTAATTAAATATCATTTTCAAGGAACTGAACAATATTAATTTCTAACAAAAAAGTAAAACAGTATATTTGTACATTTGCATCAATACAATATTGTCGGATGCAACAGTAGCAGTAATTTGCTCGTGTTTATTACTCAACGTTCTACAAAATAACATAATCGAGTGTGCGATGAGTCATAAAATTCTGATTCGATTACGCTTCGTGACTTTCTCCCGGTCGACCCGTAGTAACGGCGCGCCGCATAAAGGATTTATTAAATCGTCATTGAGCATTGGATATCGAACGGAAAAAGGGTGCCAGGGGATTTTATAACCGGGCAGAAGTTCAACCTCTGAACTCTGCGGAGTATCAAAATCGGATTAACCACCGAACAATCTTCAATTGTAACCCGTATGTATCCAGTAGTGAAATTTTATTCAACATTTAAACAAATACCATTGCGGTTATTAATTTCGTTGGAAGGTTTCTCCACTTCTTTAATAATCCGTTGCATTATTTCTTTCAATGTTTTATCGTTTTGATGTTTGAAAGAGTAATCTCCTTTCGTAAAGATATTCGGGTCGTGGTGAGGAGTCTTGTTATTCGTTGCACGTTCAATGGGACACTTAACCCTTTTATATTCAAATTACTTTGCTTGTATGAGTCGGGGAATGGTTTCCCTTGTTACGTCGACGTGGTATGCGAAAGACGATACGATCCTGTCTCTTTTCCACTGCTGCGTTACTTTATTAAAAATGTCCGTGCCGTTTATGTGACTCCGATTTTCCTACCCTTTTGATCTTTCAAATGAAACATGTATTCTGTGTTTTCATTTTAATCAGTAGGGATAATCGTTCGTTTATTTTTGCTATTATGCTTTTTATCGAGGACGGTCGTGAAATTAGCCGATATTATCTTTATTGAAAAATGATGCGGTGCGCGATAGGGTGGCTGATAAAATTTTATCTGCGCAAATTGGAACAAAAATTGGCGTTATTAAACAAGGGATTAAGGAATGCACGCATGCCAATAAATCCGAGCGGATTTCACAAAAAGTGCAAAGCCTCCGCCGTATAAAAGCGTTTTGTTCGTTGTAATTTAATTACCGATCGATACGGTAATAAAACAGGAAATTAACTGTCGCGGACAGGAGGGGACAGGGGAACGGGTGTATGTATAGTTGCGCGCGTAACGTGGCGTAATTTATAGTCGATCGAATCGCATTTTTAGAATTCAAGCGGTTATGAATAATTATACCTGCAATCAATGTATCCGTCTTAACAACGACACTCGGTTATTTCATAAATTTAATGAGCAAGATGAATAATTGTCTTTACATTCGTTTTTATTATTTCGGACCTGCGGCATTATATCGTTTTCAATTTTATACATTTATTCTATTTGCAATAACAACGTTGCAGGCGGGCCGTTCGTTACCGTGTTCACCGAAATACACACGCCCGCATCTGCACGCGATGCCGAATCAATTTTTCGTATCAAAATAGTGGAAACAATCGCCCATTTATCGCGGGTGTACTGCACGCGCACGCAGACGCCTGCACGTTTCAACATTGCAAACAGAAATACGAGCCGTGTCCGGGGTGCACAATAGCGTTGATTAGATAATCAAGTACTTATTACAACGATCAAAATAACACGCAGGCGGCGACGGACGGTGGGACGATCGGCATAATGCGTCCGAATAGATAGACAGCGCCCGGAGGGAACGAAAGGAGAGTAAAAAATTGTTGGACCGCGAGCGAATGATTAATTTCTCCGTTTACGCGATTATCGTTTTGCGTGCGACGTTGTGTGGGTGCCTGTCATCGAATCGAGAACGTAATGCGTGTTCATTTGTGCACGGTGTACTGGAAACGAGGCGTAAAGGCGACCGTGGTGAACGAGGAGACCTGTTTCCACGGTTGTAAACTGCTAATTATGCGACAGAATTATGGTCTCGGTCACATTCGAATTCTGAATTGCAGAATCACTGCGTCAAATAGCAACAGGATAAAAGCTTTTCGTTTCGTAACAAAATACTTTCGGATTTGGTTAAATTTTATTTGAAAAAAGTTGGAGATTTAGGAATCGTGATCTGCAACTACTTAACAAAGTTATACGAGTACTTTCATTGTGATGTTTTAGTTCCACCTTCAGTGTTAATAGAATAAACTCAATTAAAGTGCTCGTCAGAGAATCTGTCTCGTCCTTTGAAACAAATTTTCATTTTTCTTAAATAGAAGAATACTCGAAAAATGCTTAAAGT
Source organism: Ceratina calcarata (assembly GCF_001652005.2). NCBI lineage: Eukaryota > Metazoa > Arthropoda > Insecta > Hymenoptera > Apidae > Ceratina > Ceratina calcarata. The sequence continues at coordinate 1,545,623 of NW_017175971.1, read as the reverse complement.
CCTGGTGTTTAAGCGAAGGGGTAAACCGAGAATGAAAGAGAAACGGAAACGAGGGAATCTCTGGATCAAAAGAGCTGTAAGATGCCAAGAAACTGTCAAGAGGGTGCAGGAAGAAAAAGAGGAACGTGCGAGGGGGAAAAATTGTAAGAAAAAGGTGAGGGAATAATGAACACCGAGCGTTTCACATCCGCTGTTTATTATCGTCTTTATCTTGATGATTCTTTTCCATTTCATTCAGTAATGCAACACGCAACGTGATAAAATTGAAATAAGATAAAAAGTGAAAGATAGTTATAATGTAACGTGTCTCGAGGATATAAATTACATTTTATGTATTCGGTAATAGCATCGTTGCTCGGTGATTGTTAATAAATATAAATTAGACGAGTTTAACGATCGTCTAACGATCGCCGCGTTCATAAATTCATTTACAATCATCTAAGAAGTGTAGCAGAACGGAACTAGTGAAACTACGGGGCGAACAGCGAGTAAGTAAGTTCGATCCACTTTTGCTACGCGCGGCTGTCGATTGTTATTTTATGCGAGCACTTGTCGTCAGACTTTGAAATATATGTACGTCGTTCTCCACGGGATTTCTCGGCCGACGAAAAATATCGAGGAGTACTCCGGTTAAACGAGGCGCAGTTTGTCACGTCCTTTGGACGTGTCCCGTGAAAATGGAAGTTGTTCAAATCAACGTTCGCCGTAAACTCGTTTCGAGAAGTCTACTGTGGCCGCGAAAAGCGTGCGCGCAGCGTCGCCCGTACTATCATTATAGAACTGCAAGTAAAGAGCAATACTTTGTTCGACGGAAGCCATATGACTGTGGACACGACACGACACGACACGGCACGACAAAATCTGGACTCCCAGACGTATTTTCCAGAAATTCTGAGAAAATTTACTTTCCTATTTCCCCGCCGATTGACTAACTGCAAATTTAAACGCGCCGAGTTTCTTAAAAGCAATTTCCTTGACACCGCGAGCGAAATATGAAATCCGATTAGGGGACCGGGTAACCCCGGGATGCGTGAATATTCCGTTGTTGCAATCGACGTACGAAAATATCTAAAGCGTTTTTCTCGAGTGAAGGAAATTCTTAGTTGACACAACGGCGTTAGTGTGTCAACACGGTTCCCGATGAGGCAAACTACAATTGCGACACGCGCGAGTTGGGACGAGAATTTCTGCATTCTTCGGAGTCGACCCCTCGGTTAAGAACCGGTAACAATGAAACAGGTCTGTACGTTTGCTACTTCTTAACACCGTGAGACCCGAGACCGTTGAATATTGAAAATTTCATTTTCAATTTATCCTACGTGTACAACCAGTCTTATTATATGTACGTACATATAAATCCTTCGAGGCACGTTCACTTATTACTCACGCCGTATATAAGCGTGGAAGGTATTACAAGAACACTAAAAATGATTGGAGAATCAACAGTACGTAGGGTAGCGTTCGTATAAAAAGATCAAAGCTCTTTGTGAGAGTGGAAGCAAATCAAATTTCATGATGTTACGAATCGGGATCCATGTAACTATTTTTCGGGAAGATAAAATTCGCGCGTTCCGATAAGAGCTAGCGGCCGGTAAACTCGTCGAATTTCATTGTTCCCGGATGGACAACGCGTAAGGGGGTGGAATAAATCCTTTTGCCTGGCGGCGGCCGACCGATTGAAAAAAAGAGGGAAAAGAAGGAAGCAATTAACCGGGACAACGAAATTCCGCGTCGCGTTAATCCACAATGGCGGACTGTCGCTTTTATTGCGTTAGAAAAAGTTTCTGCATTTTTTTTTTTTTTCGCTTTTTGTTTCTGTTTCGTACGTCGAACAAAGGGCTCGTAATGTTTCTCGCGAGATTTTATCCTAGAAACAATCGGGCAGAGTGGAATTCCGTGATTTTTGGGTATCACTTGTTAGATTTTCAATTCTCCAACTCTGTACTTTGTATTTCAATTTCATATTTGAATGCTGAATTGTAATAGCAAATAAAGATTTGTCGATCACGTATCTCGCAATTTGAAAAATGAGATTAGAAAGTTTCAAATGTAATTACGTTTTAGTACAAATTCATTACGAATGAAAAATAATTTAATCCCTGGGTTCGAAACGTTCATTTGAACCGCAGTCAGAAATGTTCGTAATTATATCCGTAAGCACGTACAACGGGGAGAGATTAATAGTAGCCACGTATCCGTGCTCGTCCGGTCAATAAAGTTGCTCGATAACTATAATCCAGCTACACGTAACAACTGAGGATCTAAATCTAAACCAAACTATTCCCGTTATTCCAGCATTGTTTAATAAACAATTAAATGAACACTCATTGCCTGTTGAGTATTGAAACATACAAACATTGCAAATAATATATTCCTCTATTTTCATCAATGGTTCGAGCCATTTGGTCTTTGCCAAAATTTATACATCTGCAAAATGTGTAAACGGGAGCTGTTTGAAGCTGGGAACGGTATTGAGAACATCGAACGTAGTAACTACGGAGGTACATTAATTCCTCGGCACCCGATTTATCCGCCAAATTCTGTGTATAAGCTATTCTTGATATATGTGTAAATGAAATTTCTGTACGATCTGCTATAAGCAGTCATCAACGAAATTAGTTTTAACGATTCGTTAGAAAAGCCCATCAGGGTATCCACTGGCCACGCGTGATCCGACCTTATTGATTGGTTATTGGAATAATTGTCGACCAGTGGTGGTAATTCGTGTCAGGTCAGTATTGGTGATTCGGTGGCTCTAGTATTGCTAACTCTCAAGCGTGCAGTGAATGCATACGAGATGACAAGTATTGTCTCTCTCGACCGCGACGAGAACTTTTTTAATTAATCACAAGTGTATCTTCGATCAATCCTTTAACTGAATTTCAATACGATTTTCTTTTGAAATCTCTTGAGTTTATTTTTAAGATACATGAATTTCTGTTTCTTTCTTTTTTAATTACAACTTAAGTAGAACATTGGTTTCTTTTTTAACAGTCGCGAGAATGGGAACGGTCGTGAAATCGTCGTTAACGACGCGTAAGTCTCGCGAGACGTTTTTATAACGAGTCGAAAACCTCGAGGAGGACCAACTGATTTTTCCAGAGGACAGTGACAGGGACCGATGTCGCGTCGCGAAACAAACGTTCAAATTTCCATACCGCTGCCGCTTTGTCCACCCTCTCCACCTCCGCGCCGCGTTTTTACGATCGCCATAAATTAAACGGAACGCGTCAAACTTTGCAACTGTTTTAGACGCGCGTCTCGGCTTCGCGCGGTCCCGAAGAATGCATAATTTATTCCGATCGTTTCCAACGATTTACGACATGCAACACCCAATAGTTTGTCTAATTACACTTGTATTTATTACGTTTGCCGCGTTTCTATTATTATAGATCTTTTATTGTAATGGAATATTAAGGATGTATTGGTTATACAGTCAATCCCAAAAGTTTATGCACTTTAGAAACGCATTTTTTAAAAAGAAATCAGACGTC
>NW_017175971.1:1529007-1541321 GCF_001652005.2 Ceratina calcarata | reverse complement strand
AAATATCGAAATTAGAAGAAGAATACACTATTTTTAATTATAGGAAATGCGTTTTTCTAAGGCACATAAACTTTTGGGATTGACTGTATAGCCAATACATCCTTAAACACGGTCCAAGGATTGAACGATGGACTCGAAGATGGAACAAAGACGGAGACCTACATTCGTTTAAACAATTGATGAAACGAATAATACTCCGGCATGCAGCTACATTCAATATTTGCCTGAATCGCGAGTACGACACGGGGCAATGTACCTTTATCGGGACAATTACCATCCATTTACGCGATGCTCAAATCGCGTTTTCGACTTACAGTATTCTACCGTCCGGTTCTGAGTGCACTTCGGTGTTATCGTTTTCGGGCTGGTACATAATTATTGTCAAATTGTCCCTTTCATCGGGCGCGTGTTTGTGTACGCGCATGTCTATCGCATTCCGCATCGTCCGGTTCTCCTCAATGAATTTTCTGGCCGCGTTTTCGAGAGCGCGCCGCGTCGAGTTTATAATTACGCGTAATGCAGCTTGCCCGAAAGCGTGTAATTAAGTGCACAGAAATTCGGTTCGACGACGATGATTCCAGTTATGGTCGTTTTTGTCAATGCGTAGGGGGATTGAAAAGGTTCATTATATACCCTTGGTCTCCTTACACGCGTGTGAGGTTCGCATTTAAATTACTCAAACGGTATTGATATTTATAGCCCGTTGAATAAACTCAAAGGTAATCCGTTCGATTCGCACTTCATAACGGTTTGCAGAAGCCCGATTCTAGTGTTGCTCCAACGGTAGATCGATTCATCAAAGCGACCGTCAAAAAGGCTTACTTTTGTTTATGTAACGCGAAACGAAATCCTCGCTATCTGGATTGTGTATCTGTAAAGAAGACAGGTGTAGTTTACGTTTCGTTCGGGCGATAAAAATCGTAAACATATACGCGCGCAGTGAATGAAACTTGTAGGTAAGGGAAAATCGAATCAGCATACAGAGTGGCGAGGCTTAATGGGGGATCGTGCATAAAAGACAGGAAGATCTTTTAATGACAGTTGAAAATCTGGTCCGAGATAGCATCGTCGATATTCCCAATGCCTACGGTGAACCCGATAAACAGGTTTGCGCACGACGATGCGGATCGTTAAGGCACCATTGAAATCTATACATCTCATTGTTACTCGCCTTGTATATACGTATACGTGTATGCGTATCCGTTGCCTCCCCTCGTCCCCCGTCTGATCTACGTGGTCTGAATTCGATCGCGGATGTTATTCAATCAGATGCATTAACGACGCATCGTCGTTGCGCGAACAAATCTTTTTTTCTTTTTCCCCTCCCCTCCACCGAGTCTCGTATCTTAAACGAATCGGAATTATTCTCTTCCTTGATAAAATTACCTGCTATACAAGCAACATTATCCCTAATCTCGTGGTACTATCTACGTTCACGTATCCTCGGTTTCCTTTGATTTTCTTTTTCGGAAATTAAGACTTTAATAAACGGTGATTCTAGGAGACGCGCATCGATAAGAGCGTAATTTACGAGCAATTTCTGTTCTTTGTAAACGCATGTTTTTATAGCAAAAATATTTCCGTAAACACATGATTCTTATTATGATTTTTAATTGGCACGTAACTCGCTGACAAGACTTTTAAACTTAGCTACGGGTAAACTTCTTGTACTATTCGTTAATATTTCGGGATAACTTCTCGACGATCTAATAAAGTTTGACGAGTTTTGCTATTAGCGTGGTAGAATGCAAATAGCGTGCAGCTTGATTCGCGTTTACGATAATTATTTTGCGTTGTATGCATAATAACTAACGCGTACGCGCGGGCTCGCACGGTGCGTGTGTATGCGTGCACTCGAAAAGTTGGCTGAGTGGAACGGGTTACACCGAGTGACACGCTACAACCGAATGCATGATTCATGCGCCAATTATCGTTCACACAGTTAAACGGGTTTACTGCCTTACGTACACGCTTGTCCGTGCGCTCGCGCAACCATGTATACATACATACATTCGCTACGCAACTTCTTCCCACCGTATCTTCCTTTTCTCCCCTTCGCATCTATGGATTTATCTCTTTTTAGTTCTTTTGATCTCCCGTTCGTCTATCCGACGCGGCGTCACTCGGTTTTTCTTCCGTACCGTCATTCGCTTCATCTGCTCCTTTATCCTCCTTCACCTGTTTACCCTCCTCTATATTTGCCCACGCCACAGCTTCCCTCCTATCCTCGTTCAATTTTGTTTACCCTCTCCCTCATGCTTTAAATTTCGGTATTCGGCTACCCTCTGCGCAATCCGTTTCCCTTGCTCTCTAATTCCCCGGCTTTTTCTCTCTCATTCACTTTCCGTCTCGTTTGCCCTAAAGTCGACGTATGCATGTGCTCAATCTCCATCTCCGTGCAAGCGCATACATACACATTGCACACGATGATGAAGCACGTACACACTCGGTGAACTCGTACAGAAAGCTTTGTAAACGACGACGACAACGTTGCGTTATTTCGAAGAGAGAAGATGTTACAATTTTGTAGAGACTCTCTCTCTATTCAGTGATCGATGGAGTTGAACAAATCGTACATTAACTTCTGTGCACCTTCGAGAACTGCAACATCATTATCATAATCGGCATCTATCCAAGAGAATGCAAAACACTTTTTAGCTCGCTGCAAGCGACGTAATTTGAATATCGAGAATCGAAGATGCGTCGCGTTGTTCAATAAATTACCTGGCCACCACTGTACAAGCCCGATTGACGATCGTTGAATTATCGCTATGATAACGCACGCGTCTCGTGTTACTGGAGAAGGGAATTGTAGATCGGTTTATTACGTATTCATGAATACAGCCTCGAGAAAGGAACGTTTTTCGAAACCCGTCCCGAGCTGCAGTTAAATTAGTTGTCAAACAATTTCTCAATTTGTTTATTTGAAATTGTCAAGAGATTGAAATTCAACGAGCCCGCACCTCTTCCTGTGTCTATCATTTTCCTCAGTTTAAGAAATGTCACACTGTCACATTTTCAACCGGGCGGAATATGTACATGTAACTTATTCATTTTCTACGCGGCGCGAACCTAGAATATAGAGTCGGTGATTCATCTTCGCGTGACGTACTGATATTTGAAAGCTCGCCTCTCGAAAACATTTTAATACCAGAGAGCAATTGTTTATTTTTACCATTTGTCTTTTTGCTTCTGCCGAAACAGGATATTTAACTGTTGGACTTTTTCATCAGTCATTTTACCTCGTCTTTTCCTCAATCCTTTCGATTTCAATCGTACTTGAATTTCAGGTGAAACCTGAATCAATAGGATTCCATTTACCATATGTTTTACCTAGAAATTCTCTCGGTAACCAACGTGTCTCTTCTACCGACTGTGGATAGTGCATACATACACGATTCCTCATTCGAAATGATATTCTTTATTTCATTGAAAGTGACTCACGAATCGCTACTCACCCTTTTTGCATTCATTACATTTTACAACAGATTCATTAGCGATCAATTAATTACTCGCGTTCCTATCGAACCCATGTATTCATGAGCAATTTGGAAACGAGATGCATTTCTGTTCGATTTTCCCCTATGCGATTCAATGAATAGCGCTTAATTTTTCAGAGGTTGATTGATTAATTTCAAAACAGGAACCAAGTCCAGAATGGATTGGCTCCCAGCGTTGGTGCAATCGATACACGAGCGATAAAATTGAAGTGATTTTAATTTGCGACTCAGTTTGCAAAAAGGTTTCAATGATTTTCCTTCCCCTCGTGAAAATGCGAAGAACGCCCGTGCTCGAGTGCACGTGCACACAGTTACACGTGAAACACGTGTACGTGTTTGTGCGTTTCGTAAATTTACAGAGAAGCCACACAGTCTTAAGCTTCTAATTAAAAGCCGCGATGACTGGCTTTAATTTGGCGTGTCTCCATTCACAGTTCCTTGCGAAGACTAACTTGAAAGTAAATATACAGATATTACTATTTCAGTTGTATGCAATTTCAGTTAAAACGTCGCATTTAGTATACACGTTCGACGGGTCGATTTTTCTAATGCGCGAATTATTATTCGTCATTTTTTATCGGTTAATCATATTTGATTTCACAGGGGAAAGAACTTTTACGACACTCCTGATTTATGATTCGTGAACTGCGTTTTTTCCCCATCGGCCGCCGTTTATCAACGAGATTCCGTTCGGTTTTGTTGGCCGATTTATAAAAATAGTTTTCGGGGCCGGTACGAGCCGTGTTAAATATTGAAATTCCGCCGGCTATATGTTTTAGTCGGAATAACATTGTGAGTGACATTAAACGCCAGCCAGATCGATATCTGCATTACGGGTGCGGGTCTCGCAGGGAGAGAGAAAGGGAGAGCCAGGGGAGAGAAAGCGGGGGTCGTAAAATAAATCTCTCGGCTGTGAAATGTTATTATTACTCACTCGAAGATAGAAATTACACAGTTAATACTTGTAATCTCCTACTGCTAACTGTAATCTACCGGCCAGCACTGTTAATTATAAGTAACCGTTCTAAATTGAAATATGCCATGGAATCACGGAACAGGTTTTGCATTTTGTCCGGGAAAAAAATGTATACGTGGAATGAATCGTGTTCGTTTGACATTTAGCTTTTCATTGTTAAATTCAACTGTTGAATTAATTTCGAAATTGCATTTCGTTCCCGGCCCGGTTTTGTACGCAAATTTTGCTGGATATTTGATTAAAAGTTTGATTGCCTCGTAAATGAAAATGTTCTTCGACGGATCAACCTATTTACGAAGACGAAACGATATTACAATATTTTTCAATTCGCATAATATCCATAGACGAATAGAATTCAGTCGTTGCATGACTAAATTGCTTGAAAACTCGTTGCCCGCTCGCACGCATAAAGAGAATGAATGTCCGTCAGTGTATAACTATACATAAACTGCATAATGCATTCGCGTCTGCCCCCACCGTCCGCTCTCTATTGGCGGCAACGCGGGAGGGGGGTTGATTCTGTTTTGTATGTGCAGCGCGAATTTGAACACGTGTTTCATTTAAATATTTGTATCTGAAACTCGAATGTCGCCAATTTACACAAAACGGCCGGGCGCGAGTAGTCACGCTGGCAAACGCGTTTCAAAATTTCATTCCTGTGTGTACATATCGCAGAGGGTGAATATTCTTTTCCCCCCGTCGACTGATTTTTTATCTTTTTCGCGTATCATACGATTCCGATTTTCCTCTCACGCCGTGTTTAACGTTTAATTAAGTATCAAAAAGTAAAGAACTGTTCGGAAAATTTTAATCAGTACTGGCAAAAATACACGCGGATCCGATCGGGATCCGTTTAATTAAAGCGTTAATTAAGAGTATCAAAAATACCGCGTGGAAACGGGCTTACCCAGGGAAATATATTTGTTGCCAACGGAAATTGCAGATTCGTAATTAAAAATATTATTCGGACTATCTCATCCGCTCTTGTATAATAGATACAATATTATTTTTTTCGGACCGGCTAAGGGTAATGGAAAATTTGTGTATTCACCGCGCCGCAGCCGGCTCTTAATGTAATAGTGCAGCCGAAATACGGTGCAACTTCATTATGCATCCTCTCTGCTCTCAATTATGCAGGTTTATTACAGTTTTATAGACGCCCGTGGGACGCTTCGGGTTGAATTTTAATCGCGCCATTAAAATCCGTCGCGCGACTATCCAAAAAATAAAATTACCCCGCGTTAATTGAACGCGATTGCTCGCCGTCTATTGTTTATTCATTTGCACCCCGCTCACGGGAATATTATTCTAAACAGTCTAGTCCCCATTAACCGGGAATTAATTACGTGGTTACAAATCAATTATGGCATTGGATTATTAAACGCATTCTCTAATTGCATGCTTGCGTGTTCGATTATACTAAAATTGTCGTACCGCATAAAATTCGTTGGACATTGTCCACGGTTAATTATAACCGCCGCGCACTTCAGAAAGATTTCCGATAATCATTTATAATACGAGTATCATAGAATATTGTCGAGGGCCGCGACATTTATTTTCAACGAAATTAATTCCCCTCGCGGTACCTCTTTCCAATATCACATCATGCTGCGACTGATAGATAAGAGCGAATTGGAGCCGCGCCAGCTGACGAGGTTCTGTTAGGTATATTCGTTCCGTCGAATACATAAAACGGGGATGAATGAGTGATGAATTTAAAGAGCACTCGTGGAAAGTGACAAACTGATAAATCACAAGGAATAATACCGTCGCGGCCTTCTGTTTCTGAAACAATTTTCTACCCGGAGATGATCACAGCGAAGATACGTTAATTAATTCCTTTACTGACACGCGTGTATGAATGGATTTATAATTCCGAGAATGATCATCTCCACAATTTTATATTAATAAATCTAACGAGACAATAGATCAATTAGACAAATAATTGTTTATAAGTTTCCGCATATTCGCTCATGTATATAAAATAATCTTAAAGTTAAATTAATATAATTCCAGTATTTTTATTCAATGTATCTTTTTATTGAGAAGTTTTAATGCAAGGATTTCTTGCTCCTCTTTCGATAGTTTTGTATCAGAAAGAAATATCGCTACTTCGATGCGTTCTTTAGCCGGCTGGCTCCTTGAGAAATAGGTAAAGCAAATAGCTTTGCATAAAATCGATGAGCAGAGAAACAAGCCAACTTGGAAGAGAAAAATTTCGTTCCCCCTGTAGTTGCAATAAGATTTACAATGAGAAAAGAGGTCGTACTTTTAAATAATCCTGGATATACCTTCTCTTTTGTGAACGATGTCGAGTCACGCGTAAATAAATTCTCGTTCGAATATAGACGGTGTACTATTTATCCGAACGTATATATTATTCCATAAATTCGGTACAGTTTATCGATCTATAATTCGCAGTAAATTTGCATACCGTTATCATCTCTCTCCTTTTACCAATATTATACCAGTGTAGACAAAAGAACGTGTAAAACATAGTAGAAGCGATATAAAGAGAAAAATATTGCTTGCATAAAAACATATAATCGAACGGAAAAAGCTTAATGCGACCAAGTTGATATCTGCGAGTACAAAAACGAGCTGTTTCAGATTTGATTTGGTCATTTTATCAGTGGAAACGCGCGTGTAACTGGCCTAACTACCTGAATACTTGGTCGGACATTGCGAATTCCGGCCCTACCGCTCGTCGGTGGTTGTTATTTTTGTCAATTTATTGTCTCCGCCAATGACAACTGGCTCTAAATAATAACTGACCCGTCGTTTTTCGTGGTGGCCCTCTCGTTCGTGCATACTTAAGACTAGCGGTGGCGCGAGCGAGATGGGAGAATCCAGAGGGAGACGGAGCGATGGGTGCACGCGCGGGTGCGAGCGAGGGTGACAAAGGAAGGGGCGAGGGAGAGAGAGCGAGAGAGAGAACGGTGGAGCGAGTGTATTCGGTCGTTGCCACGTCTAGAGCTCGTTCACTTGTTTTGTCTCTCCTCCCCACGAGCTCCTACACTATACCCACGTGTTAGGATGCATTCACACGGAAAGCCACTAGTCGTAAAACCTGCTTTCTCGGTTCTGTTCACGTTTGTTATGGGGTTAATTGATGTTAAAGCGTTTACGCGACAGTCGCACGTACCGCGCGCGTACACAAATACGTTTTCGTGAGATTTGACCAACAATCTACGAATCGGTCGTTACCTATTTGATTATTCGTCAGTGTGCTGACCATTAACTACCGCTGTGAGATATTTATGCGCGCGTAATGGCTAGCAGAAATAAATTTAATGAGACGTCAGTACTTCCTGCCAGGATATTAGAAATTAGTAATACACGATACTCGTCAATTTAACGAATTTATATTGATATTTCGCTCGTTAATTTTTCAGAACATGCTCTCGCAATATTATATTCAATCAGATTTGCACGACAATTAGAGTTGTCTATCGGGCAATCGATTAATATTATATCGTATTTATATTATAAATGTGGACGTTACACGGGACGCGAATTAATAATTAATTGATTATTAATTGTATCGTTATTGTTATTACGTGGCCAGCTCGTATAATTCCGCCGTGAACGTTAATTGCTTATTTGCACGAAATTGGATCCGGCGACGCGGAATGAAATTTTAATTAATCATAGCGGAGTAGATATTTTTTTATACCGTGTCCAAGACCATTATAAATTTTAACAGGGTTATTAATTAATAGCGGAGCGAAGTTTCTTTCTCAGCTCGTTGACGGAACAGGTGGATCGGTTGGTCTCTCTCGTAGTTTAGAGTTCAAGACGTAAATACACGGTGTTCACCCGAACGTCACGTTTAATATTTCACCGGGGGCCGGTAAGTGGCGAGAATATTTTATTACCTGACCATCATCCGCTTCCTCCTCGCCGGAATCGGAGGAAACTGAAAAATATACACATTTCGCGCGACCTCGCGCCTCTTTAAATCAAGATCGTTTCGAATGGGAAGAAAAGATTTGTCGGCGAAACGTGACCGGAATATCGTGCTGTTTATACCGGCCGTGTAGCAACGGAAAAATTTTTGTCCCATCAATTTCTGTGTACGAGCTTACGGTCCATGCGTGCGCGCTGGCGTGCCCATGGCAAAATGGCCGGTGGGTGTTCGGTTTACGAGATAATGAAACAGATATTAAATGTATGAAAAAAGACAAGTTTACACGACGCGGACGATAATCAAAATTCAAGTGGCAGTTCTCGTTTTAATTATTCCTCGTTGTGATCGTGATGAAAGTATGGACATTCACTGGTTTTTCATTGAGTTTTCTCCCCCTATTTTTACGGCTTATGCGAGCAGAATAAGTATTGATTGAACCTTTATGTAACAGTACACGTGCCGGATGCTCGACGGAGAAACATTTTTAAACGTTGCAAATTTTATTTTTAATATCGTAGATGAACGATTATCAAAGCGAGATTTTAAATTCGAATAAATTTGAATTAACGATCGGATTATTAACGCGTTCGTTATCGATTAGAAGTAAACTATATGAGAAACTGGCACGATGTATATGAATTTGTTTTTGCACAGCTGGTAATAACCAGCGGTAATGGTTTTCATTAAATTTGAAGATTTGCTTGTCGGTTTGGATGTTGCCAGCGATAAACATAGAAAACCGGGGGTACGGGACGGTAAAATAACTTGGCAAGTCTAATGCCTCCTTGTAAGGCTTAATTTCCGTTTCCCAGGACGCCTCGTGTAACGTTGCCTTACGAGTAATTTCACTATTTTCCCTGCGACCCGGCGTTTCCACTTAAATACCTTAGTTTAACGAAACGGTTTAACTATTGTCCGCCCCGCGCCGTGGAAACGTGCCGCATTCCCCGGCCCGAGAAATGAATCCACGAAATATTATTAGAGTACATTGTTATACTTCGGGCATGAGTGGATATTAAATTTTCATCAACGACGGCATAAGTAAACGTTTGCGCAGTGCATCAAGCCAGGTATCGTCCACGCGTAACAGCCGAGTCGCTATGAAAATATTTCCCAGTTTTTTTAAAAATAGTCGACTACAATTCATAAAATCCCCGTCGTGAAAATATTTTACTTCACGTTTTTATCTGCTGCTTTAAAAACATTTAATCTAGTTCGTATAATTGAAATTGTACGAATAAAATTCTGACAGAAAGAAGGAGGGAAGGCAATATCGAAATTGACTCGTCACCATTCGTAAAAATTTCTGTCAGCCTCCTAGACAAGTATTCTGCGGCTGCATAAATACTTCACGTAACTTCTTCGTTCTTCTGTGAAAGTCTCTCTCCTTGGTTTTCTTTTTCCTATTCCATCTCCCCCCCGTGCGTACACTTTCGTTCATCCCCCTCATTCTTCTTCTAACTCGCGCTAACTCATCCTCCTCATTCTGCTCTTCTCATTCTCTGTTTCTCTGTTTTGCCCTCTTTCCCCTGCCCCCTTTTCTTCTCTTCCACCTTTTGCTTTTACCATCTCTTCGTCGCCAGTCCCCAGACAATATTTTACCAGCTTCCGCGTTGCTATAGTAACCGGTCCGCGACTTCCAAGTTCTCGAAAGCCAGCGTGCTGGTCTTCTTCTCTTTTCATCTACAAACCTATATCCCTTCCTCGCGATTTCTTTTGTCTATTATGCAACGATTTGTCCCGTCTCTTTCTCCAGTTTGTTTTCGTTAAATTACAATAATGGCACCATTGAGATTGTCGAAATTTTTCTACCTCGCCCGAACGAATATACCGAATTCACTAACGGAATTACCATTTTTATCTGTTCCTTTTTAATCAACCTTTACGTTTTCGTTCTACGTTCAATCACGTAAAAGTACGAGACTCCCGTCTGTACAATGTCGGCTTATACTACTTACCTCACTTTTCCTATTTCCTTTCCATATTAATTTCAAGGTACAATGCTACCAAACTACGTATTCGCTTTTCATTCATTTTCTTTCATCGCTGAAACTGTTTCTTGCCGCCTTATTACTTCCTCGAAGGTGAATCGAGAATGATGTTTGAATTGGAATATCGTCTCTCCCCGGAAGTTATTCAATACCGTGCAACTGGCGGCGCATCAGTGGAATAACTTGTTCGAAAGTTACCTGGGCAATCGATGGAATTCGAATTTGTTCATCAACGAAATGCTTCATACAGATACCAATAAAGGGTGTCCTATTCGAGTCTCTGAATGCAATTAAATTGTATTCAAAGATCCATTTTTACTTTCGGTACAATTTGCATAGTAGTGTCGATACGATTTTTCATAGTAATGCTTCATTAAATGTTTTTAATGACGACATTTACGCCTGGGGGTTGAAATGGCACACGATTATCGTAATTTTTGTACGGATAGTTTTCAAGCAGGGTGAGAGAGTCAACTTGTCTGAAAGCATTCACGTTAATGCGAAAAATCGCCGGATAGTTGGCTCGGTTTGTGTACGCGCATAAAATTAGCCTGAATATGCAAAGTTCTCGAATATCGCGTGAATTTAATCCGGCGAAGAACGCGAAACGAGGAAAATAGTAACAGGCTAAAATAAACTTTGGCTAATGCAATTAATGGAAATTATTATATCGTTACCGTGTAAGCTACGATTCAATTTAGCTGAATTTACATTTATCGTCGATTTAATCCTACTTCTCACTCGGTCTTTCAGTAAAATTATTTTCAAAACGCCTGAGCAGCTTTCATAAAAGTCTTGCGAAGATTCATATACGTATGTATACTTTAATTAAACCGTAAATTGATTTTCTTTTAATGATCTGACTCCGTGGCAAACATCTTTTATTCAGACGTTTTAAATGTACTTTACCGTATTAATAATTTCATATTCAGAACGTTCGTTTTCGTCGTCGACCGGTAACAAAGGCAACCCGAGAAAAAGGGATTAATTATCTTAATTAAAATTGCGACAGGTGACGCTTAATATTCGTTACGTTATAAATGTTGTTAATAAATTGTGTCAAACGTTAGGAAATCGCGTGAAATGAACAGCAGCGAAACAGCATCGATAATTCATCGGACTTCCCGTCATTATAATTCCCATAAATTCAGTTTGCGTGAGAAACATGTAAATGCGTCTCTTCCACGTTATTTTTCACATCTCGCCTATAGTACATATATACATAAATTTATGTCTCTATTGCATTTACTATTTCATTATGTATTGCGAAGGGGCCAAGGGTAAAGAGTCGCTTGTCAAATGTCCGTGAATTCCGACAGCCCGTAATGTTAGCAGATTTTCGAATATTTTCTAGCGAGGGTGAAAGACAGATCGACAGATAGATGCTTGATTACCCGTCTATTGTTTATCACAGGGATTGGCACATAAAGGGAACATAATGCGTTCTTCCACGTCGTGTCGAACGACGAGCGGTCCCTTTTCCCCTTGGGCAACCGACGAGCATACGCGAGCCCTCCTCCGCCTGGCAATCCTGTTTCATCCTTGATAAGTCGAGCCGCGCACGCTTACGTGTGAGTTTCCTATTTAGATTACAGGGTCGTACTTGTTATTCCGTGACGCGCGTACAAATGAAAAAAAGGAAACGTTACGTGCGCGAGGTTGGAAAGGAAACTCCGGCGAGGAAAAAGAAATAATTGCGAGCCAGCAGGTTTTTCTACGAAGCAGAGAATGAACAAAAAAATTACGCGAATATTTCCGAAAATGCGTTTCTATTATTCTCTCCCTCGAAGCGTTTTTTGCTCGAGTCGCGATGAATCGACTCGAAAGTTAGAGAAGAGGAGGTATAAATGGTAAAATGAATTCCCGTTCTGGATTGAATTCTGCTGATATTTCAAGGACCATTCTATTACTAAAATATAATTTGCACAGTTCTATTA
>NW_017175971.1:1506042-1528358 GCF_001652005.2 Ceratina calcarata | reverse complement strand
ATAATTTTTAATAATGGGATAATTGATTTTCATCATCGATCACGTGACGATCGTGAAATTTTATTTATTAATAACTGTTTTGTTATATTTTTCGGTTCACCATGCGCGAGTATATTTTGTTACCTCAACAGGATTGCGAACAGACGCGTTCTGGGCGAAACCGCAATACCCCTCTAGCTCTCTGTCCGACGTTACTTTATACCGTTTGAATCAAATTAAATCGGAGCGTGCAGCTTGGTAACGAGGGACGTTCTGCTAATCCTCTTCGCAATCAGATTTGCTATTGTGCTGCCAACGAAAAGAACTTCTCTCTTTCCCCGACCCCTGTTCCTCCTTCGTTTTTCTGTCCCCGGTGTCGCCTAGTAATAAATTTGATTTTCCACGGGTTGATTATCGATCGATTAATGGCGGCAACGCGACGTCTTAGTCTTCTTTCAATCTTTTCTTACCTCAAATATGTTTCACGGTTCTTTTTTTTTTACACAAGACTGGTAATCGAATCTAATTACAGTTAAATATTATCGTAAACGCTTATTTGTCACGATTCCCATATTTGTTTGCAGATAGCAGAAAATTTAATATTCATGACACGCGACCGTATTGATTTTAATACAAGCATAATAAAATTACGACACGATAACAGATACGAAGGTAATGTGGCTGATTCCTATGCGAGGCCGAATTAGAATTGAACTGTTTCAGGTGTATTATGCAAATTGTAATTAACTGATATTTGGCCGGCGGTAGGTGGGGCACGGTGTTCAACGAACATTTATTACAGTAATTCATGAAATTGAATCGGACTCGGCGTGTAATGTCCTGTTGTAATCAATTCGGAACATGCATTTCTGATATAATCGTTGTTTAAATTAAATTAAAAAGCTCCTACTCGCTGTACGTTAACCCAGCTTCGCTTCTCATTTTCCTGAGTCGCGCATCAATTAGGTATGATTACTATTGTGATTGTTAAATAAGCTTTGGTGCTCGTTTCAATTAACCCGTTGCGAGAGCTCGTTTCGCCGGGTTTGTAAAATATACAGAAAAATGGTTAAACAGGGACTCCTTTCGCGCAACAAAAGCTAGAACGGGAGTTCGAGTTTTACAAGAGTGTACAATATCTGTGACCTCAAAAGCTGCGCGCGACGCGTCAATAAATTTGTAAAGGGGCGGTCGTAAAAATTTTTTTCCCCCTCGAAAACGAAGAAGCAACATTCGGGTATGAATAGAACTTTTTGAACCCAGCCTCAAGTTTCATCCCTATTTACCAGATTTCAGCTTAGACGTCACGCGGGATGAAAGATTAAGCGCGGCAGAGAGGGGCAGAGGTCGAACAAAGTAAAAGGGACGTGTGCGGAAGGGGTTAACAGCTACGGTGGCGGAGGAAGCCGTCTTGAAGGGACGGGAGCGAGAGGGTGATTCTTGCTCGAAGTTTCGGTCAAACTGATCGTAAGTTTAATCGAATTAATAAAGGGCACGAACGAAACTTCGTCGACGCGATTTGTTAAATGTTCATCCCAGTTCCTTGCAAAATATGTTTATCCCCTCGGCTTTCAATTTCTGAAAAGGATTTTCAATTTCAAAGGTCATAAAACTGACGGCTCCATTTTTTACCAGTTTCCGCACATTTTCAAGGGTCTGCAGGGATCGTGCAAAAGATTTCATAAAAGAGCGAAGCTAATCTGTCCAAAAATCAGTTTTTGAAACCGACAAGCGACTGTTTTATTTTCTACTTTTTTATTGGTCAATATCGGTCCAATCCAATTTCTACAAGGTAGTGATTTATAACTTGATTGATACGCTTCCTTTGAATAGACATTGGGAAATGGATATTGGATCAATTTCCACCCCGTTTACAATATTACACGTTTCCCCTGGTATTGCGTATAAAAAACTTTTCCTAATAATATTATTTGAAATTGCGAAACGTGAGACTAACAGTAGTTCGGTTGTAAACGACTACGAAGTCGCTGGTAAAAGTTTTTGGGAGTGGCAAAGAGTGAGAAAGTGTTCAATTGAAATTTATACTGCGATCAATGTTCACTGTGAATTTTTACACGAGTTGAAAACTTGCGGGAAGTGAATAGTGTTCGCGGAGTTTAATTTACTCTCGCAATAAAACGGTCGATTTTATTTTCCTCGTAGTAGAATTAAGCAGCCGCTTATGTATCATTTTACTCTATCCAATAAAAAGTTGGCAACTGGAACGGTCCGACCGTGTTCTAGATTGTTTACAGCACTCACAACATGCGAACGTCGTTGTTGTTCCTATAGTAGAAACCGAGTTAGTAGAATGAAACGTTCTTCTGTATTTAGAATGGAGGACTGATCGATATTTAAACTCTTTGAAGGTGGATAAAAGCGACGGGGAAAGAAAGAACTGAAAAAAGACGGTAATATTATTTTTATTGGATCTCTTTTAGCTCTGAACGATTTCAATTAAGTTTTTACAATTTGCATCTGAATGCAAATAACATGTGCTATTTGATTTAGCATCGGATGGGAGATAACGGAGAACGACTGAATAATTTATTTAAGCGACGGCAGAAGCGTTCAATACGCAGCGAAACTATATAGTTAGAGATTGTTTCAGTAGTTAACGAGCTCCGTTGAACATAAATAAAGTAGAAGAATAAAGTATTTCATATTATATTAGGTTAACAAATTTGTTTCTCGTTTTATTTGTAACGGAGAGGAAACGGTTTATCTTTATACGGAAGTTTCGAAGAAAGACAAACATTTCCCGTGGCAACTTTTGCCGAAGAACCAAGTCTCCTGCTCGTAGATTCAATACGAGATTACATGGACGGAGAGGGGCAGGGAAGGAACAGCCAGAAAACTCGGAAACTATAATATTAGTTATCTCTAACAGATGTATAATTTAATATCGCAACATTTTAAATGTTGCCGGAACTCTTCAAAGATTTGTAAAGATAGAATATTTTTAGCATTCAAAGAAACCTTTTGCACCAGGACTTAAGTTTCTTAAATTTTTCAACATCAAAGATTATTATCTCGCCGACGAAGATTCCAAAGAGATTTAAGTAAAGAAGCTCGGCTAGTGAAAGATTTAATGCAACAGCTAGAATATTCAGGGTTGAAAGATGAAACTCCTGCTTCGCGCCGAGAGCGTTTCCAACTCGTACGGAAAATTTGAAAATCGAATCTGGCAGAACGAAAAAACCGAGCAACAGTGGTGGACCTCTTCTCGCGATTGTTGGCAAGCGCCGATTGTTTCGTTTTTCCGCGCGCAGAGAAAACAAGGGGAGAAGGACTTTTCTTCGATGTGTAAACGGGACTTTACGCGGCGCGGTTATTCATGCCGCGCAGCCGTTCGCGTGTACGTTCCACGTAGGCCTTCGCACATTCACACTGCCGCTCATTCATAGGGAGAGAGGAACAAGTATATAAATACGCGTGCGCGCTTAACCCGCGTATATAGCGCACGTACACCCCCGAACGCGTAACGCCCGTGTAAACCTCCCCTACTTTCCCTCGTTTTTGTCCCCTCCGTTTCCGCATGATCTCCCACCAGCTCGCGACCATTGCCATCTCCTCGTCATTCCTGGTACCACTCGAAAGCCTTTTATTTATTTATGGAATACATTCCGAGATTCAATTTTGTTGGCACGCACACGCACGACCCCGGCTTCGTTTGTTTGTCCATAGTCTTTTATATTCTCCTCGTTTCCCGCGTACTCCTCCTTTTCTTTTACGTTTCCTTAAGCTACTTTTTTACGTTACAACCCGAGGAATGATCTCTTTTCTGATCACAGAAAGCGTACGCGAAACAAAAGCTCTTTAAAGCTCCTAAAAATTTAAATCTACTTATTAGAATGTTCGTAATTGCGTATGCATTTTAATTTTGTTCGAACTCGCGGCACACGTCGGTTATTCTTGTCCGCTGATATTAAGAGACGAAAGTTTGATTAAGTTTCTTGGAAACACGCCACGAAATCGATCACACGGCTGCTGCGTGTCACTGTTATGTGCACCTGAGTTTTGGCACCGTCAGACACCAACTGCTCTTCGAGGAATTCGAGTTTAGTCCGAGTTTAACGAAACAGAAAAATATATTTCAGTTAAAAAAGGACATTGAAATTTATATCTGCCTGGTTCGTAGATACGACGTCGTTAAAACACGTTCTATGCTAATACAATTAATAAAAGATCTATTTTTACTCGGCCATGCCAGAAGGAGGGCACTCCGTTTCAATCTTAATATACATATTTATGTGTGCTTGTTTCTCTGTAAAAGCAGCCTAACCGATTATAACTTAATATACGTCAATCGATTCCTCTCTGTCATGGAAGTATTTTAAGCTACTATGAAGAAAACGGAAACGGTGTGAGAGAGTCTCACGTTTTTCTTTTTTTTGTTCGTAGTCTTTAATTTTCATTATTGTTTTTAAATTTATTCCGGACGATGGAAACTGAAGGTCTGAAATTCGGTGGCCGAACAGCTAAAGCCGGAGCGCCGCGATTAAACTTTAAAATGCAATTATCTCAAAATAACCGTGGTCCGCAGTTTAGCAACTCTACACTCAGTAGGGCAGGGTAACCCTTATAATTGCTTGGAATTAATACATCAAACAGCTATATTATCCAGAACGAAAGTACTTCATGCAGGATAACTGCGTATTCTATTTAAGGTGGTCCCTCGTAAATAGTCTGACAACAAATACTTTGCGGTAAAAAGAGGCGCGGATATTCTACTTGGAATTATTATTCGAGAACTCGGTTTGGAAAGAAGTAAATGCAGCAGACTATTTCGGTCGGATCGTTGACTAAATAATACACATCAGGCTCCATCTGTCGAACATTCATTTCAGAGCCAGCCTTTGAACCCCAATCATCCTCCTGCAATCTTCCTGTTTCAAAGAATTCCTGTTATTCCCTCTACCACAGTGGTTTGCAGTGAAAAGAATATTTGATCTCCTTTGTACGCGTCCGAAGTATTAACGCATTGTAAAATGAACAATCAGTATCTTATAATATCAGAATATTATGGAATAGGAAATTTTAAACGTCGAACAATTTGCTCTGTCTCACGTTTTCGTATTCGCCCGTCTATTTCGAGAATTTCGCGTCTTGACACAGCCGCTGAAGAAGATCGGAATGAGCAATAGCAAGATGGAAGATTTTCGCGACACCGACCACGACGTTCAGCGAGAATAATCATTTCCATTTACCTCGTAATCCCACAGGATTTCCAGGATCTCCATTGCGTGCTCAATGCTCAAGGGAATCTAATAATTCAATAATTATTGTATTCTACGATACGTCGAATAATCGAATAACCGTTTTACCAAGAAAAAGCATTCCTTTGAAATTTCATATTTCTCGATTGTTTCGTCGGTTCACAAATTCGTTTAATTTCAATCTGAATTCGTATTTATTAATTAACTGGAATACAATTTTCCTGCAAATTGGTAATCGTATTAAAAGTTTAGATGGGAGGCGTTCCCGAATGCAATCTTCTATCGAAATTAAAACGAGTCCAGTCGCTGAGGTTGCTGATTTAAATATGATTTTTTAATATCATTCGGTCAAGGATATTCCTTGGGAACATTTTCAAGCCACCAGAAAAAAGAAAAGAAAAAGGGAGGCAAGTTCGTCGCAGGCTCGTTTAAGGAGTTCGATGCGCAATACGAACTGGCAACGTAATTAAACTCCCTTCTTCGCGAGTCTCGAACGTCCTTTAATATGTAAAACGAGTCAATTAGAATATCAAACGTGACCTCAAACGAGAGCACGCGCTGGCTGTACTAAAATAGCGTGGATACACCGCTTTAACAGGCCGACCGCCCCTTTTCTCGAGAATCCGTCCCATCTTCCGCAATCGTATAGCTTCCTTGGCAATCATTTTCGTGTAACATTCCCTTCCTCGGCTCCCCTTTCACTAACTTGTTTACTCCAATGAATATCGTATGTAGCTGTAGTTGTCAGATACGACATAGAGTTTTCATTTATTTTAGCTGTACAATATGTATAAAGTAAATAAAATATTTGAAACGCGTACGCTGTATACACGAATATTTGATACATTATCAATTTAATTATACGTCGAAATATCGACGATATGAATTTAATTTTATGTTATGCGTAGATAGGTTTGATAGAAATGTATCAGAACATGAGAATTGGAAATTTTGTATTGATCCGTGCGAATAATTATTCGTTGCACGCAACAATAATATCAGTTAATTACAATCGTACGTCTGTTTCCTGTTTCAGGTATGGGTGCTTTTAATGTTCGTTCTGAAATAATGTTAGGGACCGAGCGTTTTGGGTAAGTGGTTTATAAAAAAATCATTTTAACGACTGACACTTTTTGATTCTCTACACGGCAACAAAACGCGTGTAGAGAAGTTGTTAAAAAACGAAACGAAAGAGCTCATTATTAATATCCTTATCATAAGTTGTTTTCATATCTTTTTATGCTTGTGATTAAAAAAGAAAAAACAGCAACGAATTTCGTTTGGCTCATTTAATTTCGAGCTGGAAATGAAACTCGTTCGCGTTCATTAATCTTCTTTATTACGAGCCGAGCGCCACGGGTAATTTATAAACGATATTCGTCTTCGCCTGTTCGATCGGATTCCGGGATTAATTACGCGCGTGTACACGGGAACCATGGGACGGTTAATTGGAAAAGATATACCGAAATAATCGGCGTCTTGAATCTTATTTGATATTAAGCTGCCGCCTTTCTGATTGATAATCATTCGTCAATCCCGGGTTAATTGACGGTTCGACGTGACAAACGATCTAAAAACTAACTTTTACTCGTCTTGATAACAAACCTCCTGTCTGACGTAAATGCTGTTGACAGTGTATGACGTAATTTTATGTAATTACTTCTTGAACGTTGATACAACCCCTTCGGGTTTACTTGGAGCAACGCGGGACGTTAATTTCCGAAATTCCTTCCTTCCTCCATTGATTAACTGTTAGATCGAATTTCAAGCGGTTTCATTTAAAACGGATTCCGGCGAGAGTTGCCAGACATGATTGATTTTAATCGTTCACTTGGAATCGTGATCAATAAATAAAAAGGAGATACGTATTCATTAAAAACATTTATTTTTTGTAGAAAATGGTTAATCTTGACGATGTTTATCGCGATGAAAAAACCAGAATTCCGAGGGGAAGAGATAGCGGGCAGAAGAGGGGGACGAGGCAAGGTGGAAAGAAGTTGCAATAAAATAAATTATGCAAAATACTTTCGTTCGTTGGAATATAAAATCGCAGAGCTCGCGTCACACGAGGCGGGAAGAAGTTTACTTTGTCGCGTCGAATTCCGTAAAAAACTTGTCTTCCATTATTTTACTCGTGTTCCATTTTATTTTTATATAAAATTTAACTTCGCCTTCTATGATAGACGTGTTTTTAATTACAAGAGAAAGCATTGTACGCCGTTCGTAAAAGGAAATCCGAGCCGTATTCACTAATTGAACTGGTAAAACACTGGGAGATTTTAAATTGGCAAAATATTAGTTTGCAACGAGTCGATCGCGGGTCTCGTATTATTTTTTGTCCTGTCACAACTTTTGAATACCACGCGGCGAGACACGCGTTTTATTTACTTTTGACGGGCGGAGAGTGAAGTTCCAGATTCCATTCCGAGGCTCTTTCGATACGACCCGAGGAAATAAAACCTATTCGTCATCATACATGTCATGATTTTCGTCGAGAATCCCAATACATGCTCCGTTAAAGATATATCGCAATTTTTCACGTCGCGCAATAAGTAAGTTTGTATATACCCAGCTCGCATCTAAACTTTATCAATTCTTCATGGACTTTCATTTTAAAAGCAATATCTTCTTTCAGAACGATGAAAAATCCGACAATTTATTACCATTAGAGACACGAAATTAATATCTCGGCTATCCGTTTTTATAAACCGAGGAGAGCACAACGTTTAATTGAAAAATTAACATTACAGGAATGAATATTAAAATAATGAATGTAAAATGATACGGCATGGTAAATTAAAACGAGAAGGCAATGCTCTCATTCCTTTGAACATCGGGAGAAAAACATTTTGCCATGCATTCTCGTGTAACATGGATCCGTCGCGTGGAATACAAACGGATTACATGCCTCGAATGCATTTCTTTCGCCCATCGCCCGAAACAGTCTTCGCGAGAGGTTTGGCCTCTTCACCTGAAACAGAAATACTCGGTCCGCCTTTGCAAATATATCTTTGTATGTATATGCACAACTGGCTACAAAATTCTCAAACGATAATTAATGCGGGACGCGTTCCAACCAGCGTTCTTGCTTTTTGAATGACTCACGCTTTTTGACAGCCACTAAATGAGCTGCCCAAAGTTAACCGAGAACGCTTGTGTATAAGAACGGTAGCATGAAATGTGTGAGAACTGTTTTAATTTTCTTTTCCAATTCGTGCACTTACATTCGTTTGATTAATATCTTACGAGACGGAAGAAGCACTCAGAGTGGTATTATAATTTTTTGTATGTTTTACACACGTTTCTCTCGTTCATACGTTTCACGTAAATTGACGACTATAATTTTGATACAACTAAATATCATGATTGATGAAAGTTTAATTCACCGTGCGCGAAATACTTGTTTCACTTCGCCTAATTGATTTCGTGCCAAAACGACTGGGCAAATAAATCTTTAGTCCCCTTGTCGTGTATCCAAACATTGAAATAAATTTCGGAATGCGTTCTTCAATCCATGAGAAGCAGTTTTTGTGCACCGGTTTCCGGTTTGCCCGTCATCATTGTTATTTTGCTCGTACCTCCCCACCGGCTTCTGTTCTCTAGTCACCCCGCCACGCCGGCACAATTTATTTCGTCTGCCGAAGTAAACGTGGGACGACGGCATTTAGGATATTTTCGAGTAGGATCCGAGTCGCGAAAATTCAAAGAATAAACACCGCCCGAGGAGGGGCAGGAATTTGTATGGGAAGACAGGTGAAAGCAGATGGTGTCGCTCTATCGATCGTGCCTTTTTTATCCAATTCTCCGTTCCGTTTGCCTCCTATTTCGAACAGCCAACTTTTACGGGCAAATAAATTTCCAGGCATATATATCCCTATTATCATGATTGCGGGAATAAAAAATTTCTACTCTTTCTTTTTCTGGAAATTTTATAACGGGTCAAGAAGATGGGAAGCTGATTTATTTCCAACGTTACCGCTGTTCAAACAATTAATAGCGTTCTCCTCCGGGTCGGTAATTTCCGTTCGAAGGAAGAAATTGTCCCCAGGAGGAGAAAAATGCGGTTGACAAGCTGCAGAGAAAATATTGCCGTATATGAAACGGAGACACTTTATCGCTGCGATATATATCATTCTATTCACTTAGATACTCGCGTTGCCTTTTGGAATGATAGCGTATAGAATACCGTACGAGATCCGCCCTCCACTATGAGATTTTTCGTGCGGAATAAAAACCGTGCCGCGTGTTTTATAAATGGCACCGGACATTCTCAAGAGTGGGCGCCGAGCAAAAATCGTCGGAACCCACAAAACGTGGCTTTTTCCCAATGAAAAGTAATAATTTCGCGATTCGAAACGACTCGACTCGACGACGTCAGAGGGAAGATGTAAAATACGACTGCGAGAGCGATTCATGTTCCATCTTGAAAGATTAGACTCGGTGAAAATGCAAATTTCATTTACGAGCTCGGTCGAGAACATCTCTGTGATGTTTCAGACAGTAAACAGGTTTCAAGAATGTGGATAAATTTTTTATTCTCCCTATTAATTAATTCTAACATAATCAGGGATTAGATTTTATCGTGGAACAGACAGCCTTTAGAAAATAAAAAAGTTTGTGATCGATGGAATTTCATTATTTTTTTTTTAATATTATTTTTTGAGGTTCTCCTATATTATAAAAATATAATCAGCATCATCGCGATAATGTTAGCTCAGGGGTTAATATCAGGCAAGACGGTAATTTCAATCTCATCGGTTTCCGATATACGCGCTGTTGAAAAGTGTACACGCGTATACCTATATTGTAGCAAAATTACAGCGCAATAATAATGTCCGCCGTTGTCACAAAGTGCTCTCAAACACAAACTCCTCCGGGGCGTAGGGCGTTTTGTGTTCGCGCGCGCGCGCGTGCGGCAAAGTGAAATAATATATGGAATGCAAGCCGGATTACATTTGCATCTGTCATCCGAATATCTCCCCTCCCGTTCCCCGACGCGCATGTATGTAGATGATGTTGTCACGATTCATCGGAAATTCGCTGTCAATCTGATTACAAATTTCAAGCCAGTATTGAATTCCGCTCGGTCCTTAGTGTCATGTATTCGCGTCAATGCGCCAAGCTCTGGCCGCCACTCGCCCCTTACGTATTCCTCTGTACGTATCATCTTTAAGCATCTTTTTTTATCTCCCTCTCTGTCGCTTCCATCGTTTACACGCGTGTCAAGATTTTAATCTATTTCGATCTCAGGAATTATTGAAATTAAACATAAAAGATTAATGCATCCTTAAATCATTTGTAATCATTCAATCATCAAGTGCAAAGCAATGTATTCATTTATAACTCATTAAGATTGTAACGAAAGTAAGTTTGAAGCGAACGAGAAACTCTTCAACGATAGTGTATCATCACGGGTGAAACTGAATTCCCCGGACACGTGTATAAATCAGTGCATCGTACAAATACGCACGCGCGTGAAGGGGTTGCAGTCGCGTGTGCGTAGAACAGTTCGTTTACACGGGAGACGCGTGTGCCGAGTATATGCACGCGGGGCTACTATTACCAGTCGCCATATGCGTGTAGATGTTACTTGCATACGGTGCAGATTAGAGAAGAGAAGAGAGGATAGAGAAAGAGAGAGAAAGAGATAGATGTATGCATCCATGGCGAGTGGAGAGATCGTGCTCCTCTCGGCATTCCCCACTCATCCACCGGTTCGCCCCCCTCCGCCTTATTTATCACAGTAATTCTCAATAAACTACTCGCTTCCCTTGTCTCTTGCTTACTCATGAAGTAATAAACTGAATTTACTCCAATCTACAACCTCTTTCATCTTCGGCCACTCGCCATTCTCCAAGCTACCTTTTCCTTCAATCATTTTTTGTCCTTTCCTTTTTATACGTTTGCTCGCTTGTTGAATATCGTAAATCGATGGGAAACGTTCCTGCACGCGGATAGACAGTGGAGTTCTTTGTTTTTCTATATACTACGAGCGGTTTACCGTGGTTAAGAAAATTGGTTACTTTTAAAAAAAAGTCACTGCCGTTTCACCTTTAATTATAAAAACGTTTAAGTAAGGTTTTTGTGTTTCCATGAAATTACTGTGACAATGAACCATTTTAATTTTGACTGCATTGTGACTATGACTTTTCTGCGAGACCGTCCGCGTTTGCCTGCATTCATTGGCATTGATTGTCTCGTTTTTTAAATTTCTTTCTCCTCTGTGCACAGTTCCATCATGGATAACGCGTCCAAGTCCGTCCCGTACGACTTACAAGATTAATTTGATAAGCCGTGATCGTTAACGAGTACAAACTAATTAGGTAATAAAGTCGGCAATAATGTCAGTCATAATGGGATCAGAAAATAAACACCGTCGAACGGACTCGTTAATTTTTACGATCGAATTTTCTGTCCCGCGTTTCAGCCATCGGTATTAAATGCTAATGACGTTTATAGAAAATCAACTTCCCTTTATAGTGATTAATTTACGCAACGGCGATACGACTGAAAGTAATATTGAACTCGAACGAGAGAGAAAAAGAGAGAAGAGAAAAAACAAGCCAATCCAAACGCTCGTAAATCGATGTCATAATCCGTGTAAAAATAGAAGAGCCGTATTCATTAAAACAGAAAAATGATTCATTCTTTATTCAATTGGATCGTAAACATCATTCAGGATTGCAGTAATTTAAAATATTGTAGTCGTATAGTCTATCGATTCACGCACGATGACAATGGGCCCGACTCACGTATATGGAAGTGATCTGTTACTTACGGATCATGAATATGAATATATTCCGTAAGGTCAAGTGGCGAGGACGAATAAATGAAATGTCTCTCCTGGCTGTGTTGTCGGCTCGAACAGAATATCGGATAGAATCGAATGTATGTATTATGTACGTTGGGAAAAGGGGAGACCATGGATAGAAATTTCTAGTTAGACATATTTATTTAGGGCAATTCTTTTAGTAATAGGGGTGAAGCATGTTTGTGGTAAACGTTGTTTCAATCTTCATCGACGAGACGTTGTAGTAACCCTTATGGTGGCGCGATCTAGCTGACGATTACGTTTTTCAGTGGTAAAGAGGACACGTAGCAAAGATGGCGAGCGAATGCTATCTAATTAGAATAATAAGTAATAGCGCGTTCTAATAAAAGATTGGATTGTTAGTTTCAAATAGGATACATGTAAAAATTTTAAGGGTTGATCTTAAGAACTCTCCCCAGCAACTGGAAATACTAATTTGAACGGTATAGCGAGCTTTTGCTAATTAGATTTAGGAGAATCCATATTACAATTAATTTAGTAAAAGAAGAACAGGTCTGGAGAATGGAATCGATGAAAAAATTATTTTCGACGATATGCTTTCACAATTGTGTAACTGCATTCGATTCTATTTATCTTATACTTAATTATAATAATACTTCGAATTGATTAATAATTTTTGTATTTGTTCTAAGGATTTTTCTAATATTCTTCATTAATAAATTCAACTTTCTTTAATCAGTTCTTATAAGAATTCCAATTCATTCATGGATTTCAATTTAGATTTTCGTACACTATCGCACAAAAGAGATTAGGAAGATTGAAGATTATCGCAGAGCGAAAACCGGTGGAAAAAAGCAGAAGAGTTTGAGTGGTCCTTTAAATTTTCATTATCGATATCCGATAACAGAGTGTACTGTGCGACGCGTGACTGTCCGCATAATTCCATCGTTTGAAACTATTCCCAGTTAGTTAGTCTGCCAATAGTTAATTGCATCGTTATTCGAATTTAAAGTGACTAAATATATTGCGCCAACTTCCGAGCTGCACATAAATTGGAGAAACGATCAAACTTCTTTCTCGTTCAAAAATTCTGAAACTTCCGAGTTGCTTTACCGAACTACCATCTCTTTAATGAAACGTCGGAGGGAAGCAAAATATTTTTATTACATATCAAATTCCATTAGAAAATTTTAATATTAAAACTCGTCAAATTTATTTCATCCCACGATAGATGAAACGTAGCGAAGTGACAGAAGGAGTAAATAGTAAACGTGATTACGTTAATCACGGGAGCTGATTATGTTTACTATAGAGATGCGAGTGGAATCTCGGTCAGAAGTGATTCCCGATATAATTACGATTGTGGAGTGCACGGTAACCAGGAAATATAACGTGAATCATCGCGGGTTGGTCAATTTCAACCGGGTTTTCGTGAATCGCAAAGCTGACGCTTGCCACGAGATACGATTCATACATCGATGGAATGCGTTCATTGCGCCGGGCATTGTCGTGATTACCGTCACAGGCGAGCGTGTTTAACGCGGGTTTATTGCGAAATGAGTCGCGGAGAAGCTGATACTCGCGGCCACGACAATCCGCAAGAACGGTACACTTGACGGTTCATGTCCGGATAAGCTCTTCGCGGGCATTGTGCATGTCCGCGCAATGTACCGCGAGTTCACTTGATAACAGCGACACATTGGTCGCCGATAAAGCAGGTTAGTAACTCCACAATCTATTGATCCACGTTTATTGATTACACAACTAATGTTGTGCATTAAAAATTGATATTATGTTCAGTGCAAATCATTCGGTCAAGTAAACATCGTTCGAGACGTATCGCAATGCAAATAAAAACATATTTAAAAATGTTATCGATCGATTCTTTTTTTTAGGAATGATTCATGCATTTCGTATAATCGCGTTAAACGTGACATTAGATCGAGCGTGAATCATCAATTAAATTCATGATTATTTCAGATCGTTCGAATAAATATGATATCGAATTTTTATTTTCAAATGAATTACAGAAAAATGCGAGAATTGTGTACGACGGTTAGTAATAGCGCGCACAAAGGGGAATGATTCCGTGATCGTCAGACGTATGCCGGCTTGGTGAAACGTAGCAATAACCGGGAGTGGTGGATTTTCATTTGCCCGGCACCGTTACTTCCATTCCTACCAGGCGCGCATACATACATGCGTATACATATAATACGGTATCATTTTGAATAGAAAGTGAGCAAAGCAATAAGCCCCGCGTTTATCCTGTTTTATACGATTTTTAAATCGTTCCTCGAACATGCGTATTTATTATACGAAACGCAATAACATTTCTCGCGGTAAATATTTCCCTTGAAACGAAAATATATAATAATATTAAATCCTCGCGTCCGAGGCACGTACTCCGGATAAATCCACTCGGCGAGCGTCGAATATTATTTTTCAACGATTTAAAGCTTAATCTATAAATAAATAATAATCACAGCTTTATGTCAACGTCATGTTTTCTAAGACCGTTTTATCTCCACTAAATTAATCGCCGCGCGATAACGCGTCGCGTTGCGCAATTCAAATCATTATCATTCTCCGTTGCTCCATCATTGTGAATAATATTCAGAAACACGTATAAATTTAATTAAACATCGTTCGGGATTTGTTAAAAAGAAAATGATTCCCACTTGTTGTCTAACGGAGATGTTAAACTCCGAGCTGTTGGCTCACTTTCACCTCACCTGTGATTACCACATTCTTGTTATATCGAGAATTTACATTCATTAACGTTGTTCCGCGACGTTGTTCGCCGATGGCGTCTCCAGTAATTTGCACGTTTCTTCTAAAAGGAATACGTTCGGTCCGAACAATCGCGTTATGTGTCTTCGATGAAAGATAACTGAGCTAATTTGTCAATCACGGGAACCGGCGTTCCAGTTTTCCCAATTAAGAATCAGATTTTTTAAAGGCTTTGAAATTATTTTCAAAAACGGCTAAGTGCTTCTCTGGTCCGAAATTATTATTAAATGGATGCTCGTGATTTTTACGAAAATGGAAATTCAACTTGTATTCTGACGGTAGTGAAATTATTAAAACCCGAAATGAAATCCCGGCGGGCTCGAATCCATTTCAAAATTGAATGGAATGATAAATAAATTAAAATGTATTGCTCGCAACATAGAGGTAAAAATATCGCTGCAAATTATATTTTATAATAAACTAAAAGGTAATGAAAAATTTCATATACTTCATTCATTTTAACGATTATTCGCGTTGCGATTTTAACGAGGAAATACGTTATAAACGTCGTAACTGCAATGAAGAAGATTAAAATACAATGTAGAAGCTGGGTCGTCTATCGAATTATGCAAACGACGAGAGTGCGCTTATTCAGGAAGAAAACGCAGCGGTTTGTACAATGTATTATTATTTGGAATTTACGACGGTGCTCATGAGAACGATGAAAAAGGACGGGAAGCGTATTCCTCTGGTTGTACACACTCGTTATCTTATCGTGATCTCTCCAAAGGGTTTTCTAACTCGGGAGCCAGTCAAACGTCGAAGCGATGGGAATCGCTTTGACGAGAAGAACCTGATTTCAAATTCAGTCGTAATTAATTCCTTCGCGATGTTATTCTTGAAAATGAAATTTTTCGTTCGTGAAATGATTATTCAAAGATTATTTGAACGAATAAGTAATTGGATGGGAAATGTTTAAACGGGATTGGAGAACCACTGGTAAGAGCAGGTTGACTGCTCTCCGCCCTCCTACACTTCTTTCCCACCGCCCTCTGATTTCATGTTGGAACGGAGCTCGTGTTACACGATGCAGACTATCTTCCGGCCAATCGATACGTACTTAATTAATTAATTCCTCCGTGTGTCTCGCATTATTTGCTAATTGTAAATCCGACGAAATACATTTGTTACACCCTCGTTCGCAGTTAGCATACTGAGTTAATAAGAACGTTTCAATTAGAAAATTATTAGATATCAAAGAAAAAAAAATGGAGCGTGGGTGGTACACGCGCGCGCGCGCGTCGGGAGAGTATGTTTTTAATTAAAAGCACTTTGAGCAGATTGGTGAAATGATTCTGGATTGCAATATCGACACTGGCACGTGCACAAAACATGGATAAAGCTTATAGGAAAACTTTACCCTCTGTTTTCTCTTTCCAAATGTGATGGACATCTACCTACGCGCGGTATCAATTTTCTTCAATAAATGTTTAAGCTCTTGGCTCTCTTCTTTGACAAAATGGACGAGCGAACGTGGGAATATTAAATGCGGAATTCGAGAACCACGGGTGGAGGGCGTGTTCAATTTTTCAGAAGTTCCCAATTCACTTTGTTTGAATGGAGTCAACTGAATGCACGTAAGATTACATTCTTAAAGTAATTTAAAGTTCGTGCCAACTTCTAGGGGTTCTCGCTGTTAAACAGCATTAACTAGGTATTGGAGTTGATTTTACATTTACAGAAATAAAAAGAGAGAAGGAAATAACGAAAAGGAGAAAATAAAGCGGCGCGGGGCGGGACGGCGGTGGGGGGTTGGGGGTGGGTGGATCTATAGAATTAAAGAGCCTCGGTTCACCGGTAAATCTTGCTTACGTTTCTTTTGTTCCCTCGGTTCCGGGGCAAGAGAACCCCGGGTCGGGTTGTTTGTTCTCTCCGTTGGAAATCCAGCCATTTAGAGTCGCTTTCTTAATTAACCTCTTATCATTACAAACTATGCAACATTAATATCCCGCGTTAGATAAAAACGCATCGCCTAGTTCTGTACGTAGAATTCACGCCCGTGTAAAATATGTTTATACATATTATGATGAAAAGTACGCAATTACCGGTAAAACCATACATTATATTTCTCGGCGGAACTTCCGATGGCAATTTCCATGCAATTAGAATACACACGTATAAGCATTTTCCCGGTAATACATATGCATCGGCCAACAAGATTATACACAGAGAACGCTTTCGTAAACATCTAGTACATTATTACCAAGTTGCACGCATTAAGTTGTCAAGAAATTGCGTACAGTTGGAAATGTTTGATAGAAATACATTACGCCAGCGGCGCTCAATCAGTAGGAAATTCTGGCCTCGCCTTTCTTATTTGCCAATTTCAGAACTATAAAAAGAAATTGTCTGAAAGCAATTTTAGAGATCGGCCATGAAGGATATCAATAAAAGTTTGACTATCGCTTCTAAAATAAAATTGATTAAACGTGATGAAATTTTTAATAATAGAAAGTTGTACAAAATTAATTCCAACAGTTTTAGATTGTGGAAACAGCTTTTTTTTTTACCTCGATGGATATGAAAACTATTTGCCTCGCGCGCAGGGGATCGCGATATTTATAGCCAGACATTAGGCAGGTATGGGAATCGAGCTGGTAGGTAGGTACAGTGGCCTGTAAAAGTTCGAACGAGGTCGTGGTTAGTGCCTACCTAACGTCCCGGGGTACCTTATTCGGGTCAGTTCGTGACGCTTCGTAACCCTTTCCGTGTGTCACACGCTGTATGTATTTTGTGGCTACGTAGTCGGACTTCCACCGGAATAATTTCACTTCTATAATAATTAGAGAAACCACCAGTATTCCCGACGATTTCGCCTCTTCGAATTATTTAACTGTTCATTTCCATCGACTAATTTCACATAAATTCGTTGCGCACACTTAAATGAAATTCAGTAGATAATTTAGTGACTCTATTAAAAACGGAATTACTGAGTTTTAATTTATTTACAGTTTATATATAGATAAGAAAAGGCACGTGTACGGAAGTTAATTAAAATACGTTTAATTTTTTTTGCTCTGACAAATTGATAGAAGGAAATTAATTTCCGCGTTTATGTATGATTAATAAAATTTCGTTCAGGCGATGATAAAATATAATTAGGAAAGTCAACGTTACTTTGTAGCCGTAAATTACAATAAATTAAGGAATGTTATCACAGTACATACGATCGTCTTAATGAAATTGAAAGGGAATGAAATTAAGTTCAGACATACCGTTGAGATTATTAAGCTTAAAATAATTGACGAATCCAGCGGATACAAAGGCTGACGGCGAGCCGCCACTGTTATTCAATACTCTCGCGATGTGCTCTAATTATTTGTTCTAGTGGAAACAAAATGTTGAGTCGGTAGAGGGTCGCTTATAGCTTTGACTTGAATTTAATTAACGGTTCGCCGTAGTTCGTTATGCAATATATTAAAATACTTGAGCGAATTATTTCGCAAATTTATTTGAGGGGAAAAAACTGGAGAGAGAAAACTACGATTCGGAAAAAGTAAATGTTAAATCACTGTCTAACAATGTTAGAGGTTTTGTAACGAATGTTGGCTTCCGAGGTTGAACTTTCGTTGCAGCGCGCACTGAATTAAAGTCGTGCACTCGCGTTTCATTTCGTTGAATTTGAATAAGCTTTGAATTAGTTTTACGATTATTTAAATGAAATTTCAATGAACTCCGAGGAAATATTGGATTTAAAGATAATTATAAAGAGGACAGAGAGAGGGAAAGAGGAGAGAGAGAAAGCACAGAGAGAGCGAATTATTGATCCGAGGTGGTAGGCGGGTGCATTTATGAAATTACATTTACGGAACAGATAATATTTTATAATTAAAGAACGGAGGACACAAATTTCCTGGGGGATACGCCCACGCCTGCGTGCCACGGATCAAAGATCACGGTTATATATTTTCGGTAAATTTCTCGGCTAACCTTTCTTCAAATAATATTCACGTAACCGCAGGGGAGAAAAGCGACTCGTTCAAATACACTGCTGAACAAGGGGAATTTTTGAAAATTATACGATCATCGAACATCACATCGATTGAATGGGAAAGAATTTTTCGTTTAGTTTACCATGGAATCTGTGTGTACGTATTCAATTCCCATTTATTTCCAACGGGCTTATCACTAATAGCAATTTTAGTTTATAAATAACAAAATTAGCGTTCACCGATTTGGTTTAATCACATTCTAGTTAATTTAAATTTCATACATTCCGACTTATTTTCTCCGTTTCGTTTTTAAATTCGTTATTTCAGTATTCGTGTCGAATTACTTACAGAAATAGTAATAATAATAATAATCCTACTGAACGTTACGTAGAATAAATGAAGACAGTTTAAAAAAGAATTGAACACATACACAGGTGTATTATTATACAATGTACTTATCGCGCGACAAACGAGAATAATTACGAGTAGGGCAGGTAGCTGGGCGGAGAACGAAAGTTCAAAGGTGGGGCAGGGTAGGAGGGAGCAGGCGAGCGAGCGACGCTAGTAATGACTTTTAATAAATTTAACCAGCGTACGTGCGAACGGAAAATTTGTATTTTTCGCCGTGGCACAAATGGAACGACAATAATTGTTTAAGCTAATTGAGCCCAAATAAGGGGACGTTGAAAAATGATTCGACGAAGCAGCGTGACGGGGCTGCGCGGAGCAGAATTTGAATTTATCAGTCGACCAAACGCATCCATATTTATCGGGCCACTCTTTTATCGGTGAAACTTTCCCGTTCGAGGACACCGGGGGAAATTAATTCAATTTGATCGTCGCTACAAAAGAATAATGGACTCGTGGATTCAAATGGTGTATCGGAAAACCTTGCCGAGAACCGATAATACATATATTGCCGGTAATTACAGATGAGTCATTGTCTTAATAACGATGAGTCCGCATGCAGATTTCAGGGTAATATTATTCAAGAAATTACCACTCGTTTCGAAAACAAACGATATTAACAAAAATTGTTCAACACGCTTATTTGTGTTACGTTATAAAATTCATGTTATCGGTCACGCCTATTTTTAAGCCGTTCCTCTTCGTATTAACATGAAATGCGTGTAACTAGAAATGTTTTAAATTACGGATCCTCTAAAAAACTTTTCCATTAAAATAATGTTTGTTTCAACATGTTATCTTTGTTTGCAACTGTTCGAGATACGTCATGTTTATACTCCGCACGGTAAATTCAATCTCATTCTGAAAATATTACCGGTAGTATTTTTCGAGTTGGTTGCGAGAGGTATTACGGTATATAAATCGAGGTAGTTCTTTTTTCCAGCACACGAATTACGAGTTCTTGATTTTTCAAGAGAAAAATTTCCCCGCCGGTATTATTAAGCATTAAACTACGGGTTTTATATCGATAAAGAAGGCACATATCGCGATAACAACCATACATGAAACACGAAAGAAACGGAGTAAAAGAAAAAAAAGAGAATGGTGAAAAAGAGAACTCGTTTCATTCGTAATTGAGACACAGAAATTGTATTTTATTTCTCTCGCTATTTTAATAATCTTTTATTACATTTTATAGCCGGCGCCCTGAGAGTAATAACAATACGATTTTTTATTCTTCTATGATAGTACTAATAAAGCGAGGTCGATTAATCTTCCTTCTATCAATATTTTCAAGCACAGCTGAAAAGTCATAATATTATGGGAGCGAATAAACATCGACAAACGAGAAATAGTAAACTGGTCTTGTAAATAGCGTGTGTGCATGTCTATATCTCGATTAATTACGATTACTTTGGTACAGCACAATGCTAGTGCTAAGCGACGTATATCAGTTATTAAAACTTTAATCATTTCTATTTCGAAATACAAACCACTCGACAAGTTTCACCAGTCACGAAGCAGGTTGCCGGTACAGTCCGAGAAACAATTTTCGATCCGATGAATGCGGGTCAATGCTAGCTTCACCCTGAAGCTTTTAACCAGAAAATGAGAAAAGGCCAAACGATTCTATTGTATTCTCGTGTGAACAAAAATGAAACTCATTGATTCGATAATGAAAATTAATTATCGCTCTCTTAATTTACTCGGCACGTCGCTCATAAATCATAATCTATCTACGAGCAACACGGTTTACCTGGTCGCATGATATTAATGTTAAAGATATCGATTATAGAAACACAGCGTACGTAACTGGACTTCTGCGTCTAACTCGAGCTTATGTAATCCTTAATTAATGGTCACGCGCGTGTACGCAACGCTGGCATAGATTCCGTTCGTAAGAAAAAAGTTAACTGAGAAATTGTGAATTAACGCGATGACGTTACTTAATCAAATCGTAATCACGATGCTATAGTGATTAATAATTTAATTCATGTGTCCTATATTTTATGACTTGTTAAAATATTAGAGCTGTTTATAATAATAGATCGTAGTCTATATGAAATTAATTTTGATTACGTATTAGATCGTAAAATTTTGGAATTTAAAAAGAAATTAGAATTTCATCGAGGAATCAGACAGCTCCATTTTTTTGCGTACAGCTGATATTAACGTTTCCCAGGGCGCGTCTATCTGTCTGTCAGCATCCACTAGCCACAATGAGGAACAATACTTGTTAACGTGCCGTCACGATAGACAACGGTGTCTCTCTGGTGTTCGCAAAAACACACAAAACATCGGTGGAAACTGGCTCGAAAACTGGGAAACAACACGGCTGCGCGGCGCGATGTCAGCTAGAACATTTCTGCGGATTCATTTCGTTGCGTCTGAAGTCCTTCGACTCCTATGTTTCCTAATTTTGATTTACCGTACAAGATTGTTTTAGCTGATAAAACAATTATGAAATAATGCACGACGTTAACTCGATTTGAAACAGACGATAGAAAGAGAACGCTTTGATATTTCGATTAATTTATTGATTAGCACATTGATTCGAGCCAGATGAATAGATAATTGCAGCAAATATGGTTCGGTAATGCAACGAAGTGTATGTACATGTTTGCGACGTCAGCGTCAGATCAATTAAAATTGATCTGATTACCAGATTATAATGGGCAGATAATGAATGCACGACTGTCGCCATTAGCAAACAAGGCGCGTCCGAAATGGATCGAGCAACAGTGCCGAAAACAATTAGCCAATAATAATAATAACGGAGAGAATGTAGTTTCATATTATAATAACGTTATTCAC
Organism: Ceratina calcarata; assembly: GCF_001652005.2. NCBI lineage: Eukaryota > Metazoa > Arthropoda > Insecta > Hymenoptera > Apidae > Ceratina > Ceratina calcarata. The sequence goes on along the minus strand of NW_017175971.1, from coordinate 1,506,441 downwards.
GCAAATTAATAATCAGTTCGATTTAAAAGCATTTTTATCACCGTAAGCCCCTGAATCACAGAGGAATCGAAGTTGAACGATTTTACGCGATAGGAAAACAGTTTTTCCCTTGCGTCGACTGCAATTTGATTCGGGAATTTATTTATTCATGCGAACGCGAATTCGTTAATACAATCCCTCGAATATTAGCATGTAGATTCGATGGATTGTGTTTACTCTTTTCGTGCATGGCAAACAAGTAATTTTTGTTTACAGAGCCATCCATAAAAATTTCTGTGACATATGTAGCTGTAGTTGTCAGATACAAAAAAAGTCCTATACGATTTCCTTTTAACTTCACTCGTTAAGGATGTATAGGCTATACACTTAAACGATGCTAGCATATTGAATTTGTTATTA
>NW_017175971.1:1484354-1505299 GCF_001652005.2 Ceratina calcarata | reverse complement strand
AGTGTCAATAGTTAATGAGTAATTTGCAAAAAACTGTTTTTTCGTTTTTCGTCAATAACTCGTTAAATATTAATGCTAGCGAAAAAATTTTACATGGAAATTGTAGATCTCGTCGTCGTCTACAAAGAAGGTCTCATGCAATTTTCCCGTAGATTCAACGGTTTAGGAGTTATTGAGGAAAAACGAAATTTTTTGTCAAAAGTTCGCTATTTCGACGGTGGGAAGGCCGAATTTTGTCGATGTCAATAAAATGCCAATTAATCATATGTAACTCATTAAATATTGAAGTTAGAAGAAAAATACATCGAATTTTTCTTGTATAACAAGGTACTACGTTCGTAACATACCGCAAATGCGTTATTTATTTTTCGATGGTCGCGTAGTCATAAATATAAGTATCACGCGAAATTGCTGGCTTTTGACGTCCAAATGGATTATTCTCCAATTCTGAGAGATCGTATCGAGCCCTTCTGTCCCCTTTGCTTTTATCCATTTTATTAAAGTCCTTTTGATAATATTTCTAAAGAGTGTCTATAGAGCAAATGATTTAATAGCTATATAGATTTATCCTCGGTTTAGATCAGCAACAGATGGGCAAAACAGAGTCGGTTAATATTTAAACAGAGAAGAGTGGAAAGACACTGTAGGATCGATGCGACAGTCGAGTCGGTTAAACATAAATGAAAAGCGATTCGGGAATCGAGCGTGACATTTAATTTCATTGCAGATAAATAAAGAACGATGGTGTTGCGCTTGGCAACAACTTGTGTACTGGTCATTGTTTCGATGGTTCACGGATTTAACGTATTGTGTTTATTCATGAGGGCTCGTTTGTTCCCGCGAGCGACCGGCATTCTAATCAAGTGCATTTATTACACGTAAAGTGGCATTGAGAAAGAAATAGACCAGGAAACTGAATTAATTAGACAATATAATTATGCTCGCTCCCCGGGGAATTCGACGTTATTCGATGTAATTCAGTTTGTAATAAGTTTTACATGAACATTGTACAAACATGCTGCCTCTCGTATTTCAATATCAATCTACATGGATAATCGTTAAATTTCAAGATGGAAATGATTCAGTAAGAGACACGGACATTTGCTAGGCGATAAAATTCGTTTCACTCGTCTGTTAAGCGAATCGGACGAGTTTTATGGAACCACCGCGAGCTGATCTCTCGAAATTGCGTGTAGATACAGGTTCGTAGTGGTGGTTGGTGTATCCGTGTTATGATGTACATGCACGCTTGGCACACAATCACGTTTTGTTCGTGATTTCCATGGAGAGTTAACATGTACCTAACCGTGTTCCATGTTCCGCGATAGTTGGAGTATTATTGAAGTTTCCGTGCATTCTGTAACGACGGGACGATGTTAAGAAACTTATGGCTGTTGTACAACGTCGGCAATCATGTTCCGAAGGAAAAATATGTAACGATGTGTACACACGTATGTGACCGTGTTACGTCGTTTGTCACGCTTCTCTTCGCGCGATCGAAAGGTTTCCTCGGTCTCGCCTGGAAAGATTCATCCTGGCTAAGAATTTCTTAATGAATCATTGAACTTGATGACGTATCGGTCAAGCATCCCAAGGGGATTAAATAGAAGTGAGCACTTGATCATTAATCAATCGAGATGTGAAATTTATTACACTCGACTATCTGCAGGTAATTATCGTGCCGTTAATGTCATTAAATAATTACCGCGTGTCGACGAAGCTTGCGATTGTTATAATAAACGCGAAAGTACATCGCGATATTCTAATTAGTACCGGTTTAAAAAATAAGCAATGTTATAAAATCATAGAGATTTATATATTAATAGCATGAAAATGTCGTGTGTGTACAATTTGATATTTTATTTTTTACTCAGTACTGATTTGCATGTAAGATTTCGACGTACAGTTTTCACGAACCTCGTGGGGGAGAATTATATAAAATAAATCTGAGCTTGTTCTACATTGGAATAAAATTTTGCCCTGGAAATAAAATTATCATGCAACCTTAGAGTCCCGATTCTTTTAAACTGGCTTGGAGGAATTGTGGTCGGGGCAATAAAACATTAGCAATTTACGAAGCGTCGAAGAGTCTTTAAAATCCCTCCCGTCAGTTCGTTACTGAAAGCTCTCGCGGAATCTTCTATGCGGCTGCGTTTCTCTCATCAATCAACGTCGCGAAGGAATAACCTGAAAGCGCTTGAAAAACGACAAGGCCAAGGGTGGGAAGGGGCGGCGTTCACCTATTTTAACGGTGGATCCTTTCAAGAACACAGCAGCGTTAATGGGATAGGGTTAAACAATTACAACCTCTGTTTTATATAATGCAATTCAGAATGCTCGTACAATCTGCGTAATTACAAAGGAATCCCCTGATCTTGTAAACCAATTTGCTATTTTCAGCGCTTTTTCCTCTCTTTCCGAAAACTTGTTGTATTAGAGTTTTACTTATTAAAGGGATTCGTGTGCGAAGCCAATAAATTACAAACCTTTGCCACGCGAGAAGCTTTAGAAAAAGATTGCTTCGTTTTAGTTTTATATTCCACCCGTAGGAGGTAAACACTTTTTATTACACTGCGGGCTTCATGCACTTATAAGAAATTCAAAAACATGAAACATGCACGTAGTACATAGAAGATACATAGAGTACTTGCAGAAGAATATCGTTATCCCTGAAGAATGAAAGAAATATCTCGCTGGATTTCATATTTTAAATTAATAATTTGTTTTTATAAAAAATGCGCATAATCTATTTGGTATTCTTCAATTCTATATCCAATTGGAAGGCATGAAAAGGGATTTGATCAGGTTTGCAACGGAAGGTCGATGGAGAGCCACTGCTCGCAAGTCATACCGCAGCCACGATGAAGTTGCATGACTCTGTTATGTATGTGGTCTATTATGTTTGCGACTTATAGGATAGCTTTCAGCCTGAGGAACGTAAAGGTCCTGTCACAACCGTGCTTTGCTACGGAAGTTTCCTCTTTAACGCGGCTCCGCAGTGCACGCTGCAGGTGCCGCACGTTCGCTTATCAATGAAATCAAACGTCTGTTAATACAGTTCATCGATAATTCGTTTAAACTTTTAAACTCAATTTGGCTTGTTTAAGCCGACGCGACGCAGCCCAACTTCGGAGTCGCCGTGCCGCTGAGGGATAAGTTTCGAAGCTCGTTTAAACCGCGTGGCGTTATTGTTAGATCGACTTCGCTTTTCAGCGCTTATCTCTGATCATTCTCAACGTTATTAATTCTACGAGGAATCTGTTTTACTAATTTTTTCATTATTCTGATTATCGTTGCGCGTTCGAAGTAACAGGATATAATAATAGTAGGTGCTCGTTTCGGTGATAAGAGTTGATTAACAAATTGAACGATATGCAATGTTCCCATGCTCGGCGGAAACGTTTCCACGTGCATCCACGGTTTTTTAATTAAAGATGAAGACAAGACACACGGTGATTACATTGTTTCCGTTGTTTACAATGGAGAACGAACGGAGTGAGGATCAAGAAGAGCAGAACGGAACGATCGCAATCGCTCGGAAGCACGGTGTCAGATTTTGGTTGCCAAATTGATTCATAGAATTTTTCCTCCACCGTCATTCCGGTTTAATACGTCGACGTTAATTAGCCCGGATTCAGAGATTCACCGGCCGGAAACGAGAACGTTTAGCGGAACGCGACTCAGAAGAGTGACGTTGCGAATTATGTAAACGAACCGTCGCGAACGGGCTGCGCTTCTCTAACGGCGAATCAATTAAAATTTATCCATCGATTCCATCCTTTAGGAATTTACGACGGTATTTGCCGATATAATAGTCGCCGGTTAAATTACACGGTATAAATTCAAATTTCATTTCAATGGAACGATGAAAACGATTTTCGCGGCACGTAACTTCGAACGGGGAATAAACATTTTATCACTGTCATCATTTATCTCGCTGGCTGACGGAGTTCCATCATTCTCCCCGCGGTTCTTTTCTTATACTTATACATTCATGCGCGTGTATTTCTGTCCATACAGGAAGGAGGCCTATATAGAATTTTCGTGCTCGTACAAGACAGAAAGTTATTGGAAAACTATCCGGGAGCGAGTCAGGGGGTGGGGTTGGATATGATCGAATAAAAGAGAGCCGGCCCGGTATCGATACTTTAAGGAGGAGCACGTTAAAATTCAGTGGGAAGAAAATCTTATATGTATTCGCTGTTTAACCGGTTTACCGTGAAACCGAGTTTACTCGCGTGTCAGTTTAGGGGATGATATAATTTAACTTCATCGTTCGGTGCAAATGACTGGGAACAACTAGTAAAACGTATTTGATAATTCGTTATTCATGGACTTGAAGCTTTCATTTGAAACGTGTGCTTAAAAGAAAATAGATTTTATAATTAAAATTGAAAACAAAATCATAGAACGAATATCTCTGGAATATAGAATAAAAAACAAATTAATCTTTAGTGATAATAGTAGTTGTGTGTAACTGATTCTAAAAACTCTATTGATCGGATACAACGTTGGCCCGTTTAACAGATTGATTTAGCGTGGTGCAAACGCGGGACAAGTGAGAACAGGTTATCAATTTTCAGTCGATGTCACGGCTAATAGAACGCGCACGTGTCGTTCTTCGTCGGTCGGTTTAGCTCCGAGGGAACGCTTTAGGCCAGGCTTGATACGCGCATCTATTAAAATGCTTCCCCCCCCCCTCTCCCCCCGATTTCCCGGTAAAAAATGAAACGGCTACTCGGGGTCCACGAGGAGGAAACCAGTTCTCCTCGATGGCCTCACATAATGCCGATGGATATCGTAGAACGAGATGAATTTCACGGTTCGACGAAAAATTTAATTTTCATTTCGCAGTATAATTGTTATGAATATTTTTCGTCTGGTCAACGGTGACAGCTCATGACAGTTTATAATGTTGTAACATTGCCAAGTGGGTCGGGTATCGTTTTGAGTAGGTGTACTTGTGTCATTACTCGCTTGTATGTAATGTAATACCGGTTTTAACGCGTACGCGTTAGAAGGCTTATCGCGTTGCATGTTTTCGTTGGGAATGCTTTTCTGTAACCCTTCTCTCTTCTGGCCTCTGTCTCTTCCACGACCCAGGAATTTTGTTTCCCTTGCTCGCTCGCACGATATTGGAATAATGTTCGGGGCTGGCCCTTGGCAAACACACATTGATCGTTTCTCTTCAGAAACAGATCGCTGTTCAAACGATTTCGATATCATTTATTTGTTTCCATCTTTCAGATGAAATAGTCAATATTCTGTTTAGATTTACCTCCCTTCTTCCGAAGTTTGAACAATGTTAATTAAATGAATTGTGCAATTAATTCTATTGATAATTCAAGCAATTATTTGCACTCTCGAATAGTATCAAAGGTGATTCGTGTGGTTCGGGTGAAGCGAGCGATTCGAATGGTTTCGAGGCCACCGCTAGTCGCGCAATTCTCTCCTTTTAGTGGGCACAGATTGTGTAGAAGGACCCTGCATTTATCGTTCCGCTCTCGGGAATCGTGATAATAATGTTCCACGGCAATTGAGCAATGATCGAATGATGCGGAGAGCGGTCATTAACGGGCCTCGAGGAATGAACGTGCCCGCAGATACTTGTTAAAACGAGAAGGAGCGTTCACTGTGTTCCTCGATCCGCCAGACCGGTTTCTGGTAACTTGGGAAACGTTATTGTGTCCGATGAATCTATTGGTTATTAATAACAACGTTGGCTCACTCCTGACCGTGTTTACATTGCAAACTAAAGATTCAATCACATTGACACGATTCAAGTTTAATTCCAATCCTACTTTCATTTGAAAAATAATTATGTCGTTGGATCGATTAATCAATCATCTAATGGATAGAACAATCAGGGGTTTATTATAGATTCATTATACGTGTAATTATGTATATAATTGTAATTCGTCTCGAATCAACATTTTTTACACATTTTTTTTAATTATGCAGAAGTGCGATGCAGGGAAATATTTTATTCTTCCTCGTATTGACGCTGTAGTATTATTTATAATACCGCTCGGATATTGTATTGACTCGTTTCAATTTTACAATTTTCTCTCGAGTAATTTAGTTTTCGCATGCATCCGCGCGAATATTAATTTCGCTTTGGGTATCATCTTTCGCGAAATATATGAAAGCAGCGAGCTTCTTTGATCCCGTGCTCATGTTAATTAACGTGATAATATTATCGTTAAATAAATCGCTCGTAGCAAAATTTTAACCAAATGGCCAATATTACACTTGACTGATTAGAACTTTGCGTTTCTAAATTAATATTTCAAGTAATTACATAACATAATTAATTTCAGTCTGCGAGGAGTCCAGGCTTCTTTTGTCTCGTATTATTATTAGCAACGAATTTTGATTTACGTTCTTATATTTGCCTGGCTGCATTATTATTCCACTTCAGCGTCTTCAACTCCCCACTTGGTAACTACGTCGATAGATACGTCTTGTTACCATTACTTCCACGGATTTTGTTATCAAAAGGCATTGTCGGGATGGAAAACTTCGTTCCAAGAATCAACGTTCCAAGTTTTTGTAACATCTCAGTCAACTAGCGACTTTAATTCCTCCTCCTTCTTTCTCCTCTCTGCCTCTCTCGTCTCGTTCATTCTGCAAAATGTTTACGCCAGTTTATTATTATTATACTCGCCGAGAATGTATGCTTTTACGGGCGTATGCATTATATAATGCACTGGCGGTCGCGAGAGATGAGGTAACGTTTTCGAGGGGTTAGTGGGACGGTCGAACGAGGGTAAAACTTTTCGGTAAGTCGGTGGGGTGGGTTAGTTTCAGCTGCCCTGCTTGTTTCATTGAATTGCATGGAAACCGGCTCCGCCGCTGTCCAAAATAATAAAATTATTCGTCGACACTTTAATTAGAAATTCGCGAGCTGCATACGACCTCCCCTCCGTTCGCGTACCGCCGTCAAGGATTTAAGTAAATTATATTATCAAGATTGTGAGTGAAAATTACAGCTCCTCGTCGTGTCCCATCATGTCGTAATTTAACCTAGCGCAACCATACTTTCTTTTCAACCTGTCACACCGCGGTTTCCCATTACCCTCATAATTTCGAAGTTCAGAATTTCCCAATAATTTCTAATTAATATTTCATAAAACCGATTTTTGGAAATTCCAATTTGTTACTCTATGATTTTCTTTGATTATCAATCGTATAAATAATTTCGAACGCATCAGATACGAGCGAAGAGAGTCATAATAAAAGGCGACGCTTTTAGCCGTTCCGTGAGAATGAACTCGAGTCTCTGGTAGTGCACGGCGCCAATTTATTTACGCAACGGAATGGCGTAGTACCTATTTTGTTTATCCAATAAATTTATCGTTGCGCGAGACTCAAGAGTTCCAAGTTTGAAATACAAAGAGCGTTGAATTCCATGGAAATGCATTTGATCGATAAACCCCGGTCTCCTCGCCCCTCGCTGCACCCTCTTTCGCGCAGAAACAGGGCCAATAGCGAGTGGATTTTCACACTGCCGAGGCAAAAAGTTTCTCCTTTGCTTTTATTCACAGTTAATGCGCATCCACCACGACGACGAAAAATATCGGATACGTGATGATACTGTATAAAAAAAAAATACAAAGCAGCAGAAATGATTAAAAAATGACAAATATCTATATTAATTTAATTAATTTTCTTATCATAACGAATCTTATTAAGTGAAAATTAATTCATGCAAGATGATGAAAGTTATGAGAATATTTGCGAGCTAAAAAAATTAATCAAAGCGGATTAAGGATGATTAAACGTGGCTTAATCGATATTAATTTTTGTGAAGTAAATGAAAATACGTTTGCAACTACATACTTCGTTAACGCGAATCTTTTATTGCATTACAGCTCCGCGGAGGCGAGAGAGTCGCGTTAAAAGATAAAATTTGCATCGGCGTGCACACGAACGCGCGTTGGAATAGCGCATCGGAATAATGAATAGAAATGAAACATAAAACGTGGACTATGCACACGGGAGTTGGTCGGAACTTTTTCTTTGCATGAAATTATAAGTTTTTAAGTACGATGTTTAAGTTTCATAAAACTGTTGAAAAGATTTCAAGCCCGTTGCGTTGTAAAAACTAGAATATTGAACGTACAACTACTGGGATTCGAATAACTCGCAATTATTTTAAAATTGGTTTAAACATGCCTTTTTATATTTCGTCTTGAATTTATTTGATTGACACTAATAACGATGTTACATTTTTAATGTGAAACAATTTGATAAAAAAAAAGGAGCTATCGCTGTACAATAAAGAAGTTGTAAATTTCTCTGTATTTAACTTATTAATCAAAATTTTGCAGTAGACGAAACACGGGACGAAGAAAATGGGACGAGAAAAATTGTCGAGAACAGATCGCGTTTCTAAATTACCCAGAACGCGTTCTGGTTTACCCGGTTTTTAAAAATTAATTCCCATTTTTTCTGCTGACACCTGATGGAACAAACACGAAGTCATAGAAACGCGAAGTGAACGAGAGTGTGTATAAAGGGCGAAAGGGGACAGGAAGGGGGGAGAGTAGGAAGCCGGGTGAAAAGGGACAACAGAGGGAGAGAGCGGGCGGCTCGATCGATCCAGAAACACCGTGTGTAAACTAGCAAGCATAATCAAATTCCTTTTAGCTTCAATCCTCGCGTGCGAACTATTTAGTTTCAAAGTAACGCTGTTTTCATTCGGGCCTGAATCAGGCAAAAACGTATTTTATCTCCTGTTAAAAGTGGCGTCCGCCACCCACCACGTAAAGAGGGTTTCGCATTACGCTCGTTAATTACCAGCTCCATTAATTTCGGCTATTTACTATTAAATTTCGGTTTTGAATACGTACTCCTCTGCCGAACTATTTAACAATTTCCGAACTTAGGGTAGAACTAATATACGAGATTGATATTAACTTGAATTCTTAGACTATCATTAATTTAACCAACATTTTGTCAAACACAAGAATTGATACGTCGTTGTTGAGGAATTTAAGACGGATTCAAGACCAGACATAACTGAGAGATACTTCATCAATTAGCCTACTTTCGATTTAGCATTGTCCTCATCGATCTGTACATGACCCGATGAAATATAGATCGGATCTTTTGGGTCACCCTATATTTCCTGAAAGCGCGCCACTGCCCCATCCACTACCGCGTGCTCCAGGGTTTAATCTAACAATGATTTATGCTACGCAGTGGCTCTCATGCTTATTGATTTAAATCTGTGCATATTAATGCCATTCATCAGAACCTGTTCTTTTTTATTACATATTTTTCCCATTTTCACTATTTCATCCCCCTTTCTCTTTTTATTTTACATTTATTTATCCAATTACCTTTATCTGTCTAATCGTAATCGAATATCTAGTCGTAATGATTCGCACGAGAAAGGAGGAAACAATTCCGCGTTACATGTGGAGATGAAAAGGGTCTCTCGAAATCAAAACTTTTCACGGTTAGAGGGAACCGGGATAACGACGTGACTTTCAAAGTAATACCGGAATAGCCTCTCTCTATCCCAATGCGGTTTACAAGCAAGGATTGAGCGTCACTAAAACCAACGCGCTACATACACCTGCACCGACTCCACTACAATTGTACTCCCCCACGAGCTCCGCCCTCTCTCCGCACCCCATTCGCCCACTACCGGGCGTCCATGAATGTATTATGTACGCCCGGCGAATATGTCAACTGCAGCATTGCGTATTTATGCGGTGACTCCCGGATTTTTTCCCCATTTCTCCACAGCGCTTCCGGCTCTTCGTCTTTGACGGTTGTTTCGCGATTAACTCTCGGCTTGATGCCGCTCGATTGAACACGTGTCATCGAACCGACGATCGACCCTCATTGTGTCGTTCAATCAAAAAATGTTTTCCAACTGAAATATCATTTATTCGCCTGGAGAGCTCCAATTGATCGCCGAGATTATAGCAACGGGTTAAACTCTATGATTGCCTTTATCGCGGGCGATTTCTTTTTTTCCATATCTGGAAGGAGTGTCGTCCCGAAGAAATACTTCCTGACGTCTATTTTAATTTAAGTTACAAAAGACTACTTAAGAAGTTGAGTGAAAGACGGGAGATAAAGGGGACGGGTGGGTGGAGCGGCGGTAGCACAGAGATGAGATTACCCAGATAGATAGAAAGTTTCGCCAGGTACGATAATAATATCGCTCGGGTATATACAAGTCGTTTATTACGTTTAATGCAATAAATTTTCGTCCCGGGGTAAATGGATGCCGGCGAAGTATATAGCCGCGTCACAGTTACACGAACCAGAGCATTAAGGGTCCCTCGCGCCCCAGTATCGCTGTTAAAAACGAAATGCGCGCGCGCGCCCGCATTTTCCATGATGCTCTCTCTATCTCGAAACAAACAAAATCATACATTATTGATCGGATTCGAGCCCACTGTCGCGCCGGCGATATTAATACGTCTCTGGTAAAACAATTTCAAGGGTTATTTATTATTTTTCGTCAGGTCGAATTAATCAAAACTCTGCGCCGGACAAGCGTGTCTGGTTCCGGGTGACTTTTCCTGTAAAATTTAATTGAATTCGGAGCTCGCGAATAATTTATGAAATGGTAAAGTCTGCGTAGCCGCGATAATCGGGTACAATAATAATTGTAATGTTCGTCCCGTGCAAAGTGTGCATGCACTTGAGTAAAATGCGCTTAGCATTGGTTTTTTAATCAGTCGAGTATAAATTAAAATTATGCAAAGTCGAAAGCTTCTTCATATCTACAAAAAATAATTTTATTAATGGCTTTTAGTATTCTCTGTCGAGTCACAAAGATCGCTTGGACCGCTGCCATAAAACATTCCCCGGCTCGTCTTTACCCTATCTTTCCGCTGGTTTAGCAGTTAACTGCGAACCCTTTCCGTTCCCATCCTTTGATATTGGTTGTTAACCACCCGGCCAGGAGTCGACTTAATCCATCCGTGCCACTGTTTAATGGCCGCTCGGAGACACGAAATCGCGGAAGGAGGCCAATTCCGTTTCGTACAACGAACGCCACTAGATAAGATCGTATAATTTTTCCATTTGTGGATAACAGGTGAATTTCTCAACGGAACGTTTTATCGTCGATTAATATAAAAAGATCTGTAGAAATATTTTATCACAGCTGGACATACGAAGATAAATAGATATTAATTCATTCAATTCATTAATTACGCCTGTACTGATTTCATAACAAATGGTAATTTCATCTTTATCATTGATCAGTGGAATGAGATTATTAGAGGTAAGAGTACCCAGGAGTAATGCCGTATTTACGGCAGAGCATTATCGCCCGTTATACTTTGCCGAGTCGTCCGGCGTCGGTCAATTGATAGGTTATCGGTGCATTTAGGATAGCAGACCGAATCCCCATAGCAACGTCGGGAATACATTTCCACACGATTCCGTATTGCATACTGTCTGTGTCATGTGTTTGGTTAGATCGGCGCTTGTGTCTGCGCCAACACTGCGCTACCTTTTGGCACGCTGTTGCCCTTACACACGTGCGCTCGCCGCCCATCAGCCCCCTCGCCTCTTTACCCCTGACCCCTTTAATCCGTGCCTATCGCGTTGTCTCTCACCCACCAATCTCCAGACTCCAGACTGACTACGTCTCCTAGATACACATCTCGTATATGTGCAGTCAAGGGGTTATGCCCTGAATTAGAGAATGAGCGAACGCACGGAAGTTAGCCAGATTTTAGAGGTGCAATAAATGGCTTAAAGCTGTTGCACTCCGTCGTTCTCCGACTTTGTTCGACTCCCAATTCGTCGCTCGTATTAAAATGTAATTCTCGTTTGTTCGTTCTACTATCGCTTAAGGCTGTATTGGCTATACAGTCAATTCCAAAAGTTTATGTACTTTAGAAAAACGCATTTCCTAAACATTTTTCTTCTAACTCAAGTATTTAACGAGTTAAGTATGATTATTTGGCATTTTATTGATGTTGACAAAATCCGACCATCCCAGCGTCGAAACGGCGAACTTTTGGCAAAAAAATTCGTTTTTCCTTAATTACTCCTAAACCGTTGAATCTACGGGAAAATTGTATAGGACCTTTCTTGTAGAGGACGACGAGATTTACAATTTCTGTATAAAATTTTTTCGCTAGCATTAATATTTAACGAGTTATTGACGAAAAACGAAAAAACAGTTTTTTGCAAATTAGTCGTTAACTATAGACGCTAGCGAAAAATTTTTACATGGAAATTGTACATCTCGTCGTCCTCTACAAGAAAGGTCATACGCAATTTTTCCGTATATCCAACGGTTTGGGAATTATTGGCCAAAAACGAAAATTTGGAAGAAATTGAAGGGGTACCCCTTGGAAAAATCTCGGAAAAATCGAAAATTTTTTTTTGTTGTTTATTATTAACAATGTTCTTCCGACGTCTGATTTCTTTTTAAAAAATGCATTTGTAAAGTGCATAAACTTTTGGGATTGACTTTATAGCCAATACATCCTTAAAAGAGAATTGTAATGGTTCACAATAGTTCTCCGGAGGAACAGTGTTTCCCGAACTTTTTTTTTGTTGACGAATAAAAAAGCACGGCAGGAAACTAATATTAAGTAGATGTTTAACGTTTTACGGATACGGTAAACTTTGAGATGTAGGTAATTTCCTCGGCAGCGCTTTCTTTGCCGGAAAGTTTGCACCTCAAACAGTGCGTCCGCGGGTCTGTTAAATTGAATTTCTCGAGTGCATAGAAGAGGTTGTTTGAAATATGCGCGCCCTATATCGGGATTTATTGAATACCCATTCGGCCATTAATAAAACGTAACTTCAACCGATTTTACGAGCTGGTTTCATTAAAAATTTACATAGACCGTAGACAAACAGAGTTTACTTGTACATATGCGAGCCTGTAAATCATCGACTTTCAACATTTAGCGAAAAAAGATCAACTCTCGGATCGCCACCGTGATTAAATTACATCTATGATCGAAAGTTCCCTTGATCGACGGTTCGATAAAAAATTGAGAAAGCTAATTGCGTTCGCCTTAAGTGCTCGCGCCCCGGGACGATTGAAAAGTAGGCGAGATTACAGATTTCGAGGAACTTCAAAGCCGAGAAACAGTGGCGGGGCGCAAGTTTAAAACTACGTTTAAATATTTAAATAGAGTCGAGTTGCGAGTTTGAACTACGGCCATCAGTTTCACTGCCGGCTTTAACGTGATTACCGAAGTTGCCGCGGTTTACTCCCCGGGCACCCCGCCGGAACAACAGTGCCGCCGAAATGTAATACGTACACATAAGCGGACGTGATTCCTGCGACGGGCAGAAAATGTGAGGGACCGCAGAGAAATAACTCCATCCGGGATTTAATTAAAAACCCGGCGTGAAATCGATAGTATCGGGAAGGAGCGAGAGGAAGAGCCACTGGTGGTCGGACAGGCGATAGAACGTGGTGGAAAGAAAGCCTTTTAGGAAATCACTACGATAAATACACACGGAGAACGGCCAGCCGGACGAACGAAGAAAGGAAGAGAGGATTCTTCTTTGTGGCACGCGCGATACCCTTTGATCGCACGATTCGTTTTTCGTGTGTCCTCGCGATTAAGACGGAAGCGTTTGTTTTCAGAGTCGTGATTCGGGGTGTGGGTGGGACACGGAGAGACACAAGCGGAAGCTCGGGCAGGGAAATGGACCGGTGCGCTGGAAAAGTAGACAAGATTCTCAGACAATGAGAGGGAACGGGCAGCGACGTACGTGACCGAGAGAGAAATCCGTGCATCGAGTAACAATGGGAATGATGTTCTCGCAGCTTTCGAGGAAGCTAATCAATTCGTTGCGATCTTATTACTCTGGTTACATTAATTAAACAGTTACTCGGTCTGACTTGATTTTGAGTTTGTACGAAGTTACGATAGAAAGCTACGTTCGCGCAATTATTGTTTTCCCGTTGCTACAATTAATTTCACATTGACGTGTGGTTTACGAGTCATCGCGAAGATACGTGAGATGAACAAATTACATTTTATATTCCTGCTATCGCGTGCGCGTTATCTCCGACGTTAAGTCGAAAATTAGTTTACGGATTTACGACTTCCTTTTCATTATTTTGCTGTTTAAATACCAATCACTCTAATGGACAGTAAAATCGTAGCAGAGGTGTTCAGGTCGAATGAAATCCGACGAATCAGCGGATATCCATGAGGTGGGTCAAACTTTGCGAAAATGACGTCGCCGCCGGCATCAACGGACAATTAAATTATCGTCCGGTCAGAGTAGATAACGATGCACTTGAGGTACAACATAAACCGCGAACTGCGTTGCCTCTAGATTATGTATATTACGTAACGAGATACATAGGTATTTTAGCTGTGCTCTCGACACGCAGATTTACATATATAATATTACGTGCGTTTGTAGAGGAGGTGGCTTCGGGGTCAAATTATATATGTATAATATGATATATACATACCGGAAATTCAAATAATGAAATGGGAAAACTCGAAAAGTTTTATTCAATTTCTTTCGTTAAGATCGATTCACTTAGTGTGTGGATTGTTCGCATATGCTTTAGAGGTGGAGGCATAAGCTAATTTAGTATAGTGATACTATTTGCGACACAAAAGAAAGTTCTATCATAAAGAAAACGATTGCGCATATTAAAGTTGGAACACGTGGAAAAGTTCTTAGCCTAGTTCGAAAAGATATGGCAACGTTGAAGAAAGTTGCTCGGAAATACATATTTAGTGAGTCTATTAAGGCAAATTTGAGAAGGTTTACTGCCGGCGAAAATAGGTCGTTTATACATATATAAATGATAGAACAATAGCCTGGGTAGTAAATCCCGCGTCTCATAAAGAGTCAACAATTATTTTTTATCAGCAGTAAATACCCTTGAACAATGTTTTATAACTTTGTTAAAAGTTGTCGTACTTTTTTCATCATCTACGATTTTTTCTCCCTTATAAAAGACCTTATAATTAAATGAATATTTTGCAGAATTTACCCTTTGATGAAAGTTATCCTCCCACTACTCTCTACTCTTCTCTAATGTAGATGAGAAAGTTCATAAAATGAATAGCACTAACTAATATTTTTTAATAATCATAATAATGAAACGTGAAATTGAAGAGAATCCTTTTTTAATTGCAGGACGAGGTGCTGACGATATCGGAGAAAGTTGTGGTTCGCGTTCATGACCTCGTCACGTGGTTATCACCAACGCTGGAATGGTCGTGGGGCCGGGAAGTATCGTACCCACCGACCCCGACGTCCTCCCCGGAGACCAGCCCGTTGAGGTACGAAATGCCCCAACCGCAGGTGCTGACCGACCCCGGCATCGATTTCTCGGATGTTGAGAAACAACAGAAGGAATTCGAGATCAATCACTGCACGAGGAAAGCCGAGTACGGGCAGACGAAAGTCGTGGTCCTCTCGTACCCCAGGTACTGTCGGTATCGCGCCCTGTTACGCAGGCTTGAGGGCGCCGAACCGTCCTGGCTCTGCTCGTCCATAGCAGCTGCCCTTGGAGGTTTCACCGCGACGCCCGGCACCAGGATCCTCTTCTGCAGAGACACTTTCGACTACCCGGACCTCGAAACTCACGAGCTCCTCTGCAATCACCTAGGTAAGCTTTCGTCTCATAGTTGAAACTTAACTTATTCTATGCTACCGCGAGTTATTAAAGGATTTAAGTTCTTAAGCCTGTTGAAAATGAAGAGAATACAAAGTTTGGCAGTGGAATTTTATTCTTAAAACAGGCAGATTTTTATTCCTAAGAAAGGGATCGTTCAATTGATTCAACTGATTAACTGAAATGAGAAATTAAAAACACTGATGAAGATTTAAAGTAGATGCAAATAGCATTGCATTGAATATTCAGTTCATGGGAGGATTTAAATATTGCGCGTTTTATAAAAGAAATCGTTTACCAAGGAAGATCAAAGATATCACGCGTCCAAAAAGAGAAAGAGAGAAAGAGAGGTACGTCAAAAACAATATAACACCACTGGCTGGGCTAACGAAACATAATAAGGTCCCGGCGAATCGGTGTTCGGTTACCCAAACAGCTCCACGCTGTCGGAAAGATACATGGGAACTGTAGCTATGACAACCGGTGATGCGATTTAGCATGTGTGGCGAATTTGTTCTCGAAAATCGTGTTAGAGCACGTGGTAGTTGCTGGAGGTATTAGCAGTGAAGCGCATGACACAACTGACTTGCGAGTCGTGTATACAGGCATACAGATTAATTCGTTCCTTCGGTTTGTGCATTAAGAAAACGCGATGTCTATTGTGATGAGAATAAGCCGCGGGCAAATTGTGTATTTTGAAATAACTTGTGAGTATTTTAATTGTATCGGTGAGAATTCAGTTAATCATTTCCCAAACGATATGATGTAACACGTGTCGTGCACATCTTTGTAAGCTGTGGAACAAACTGCATTTGTTGGATACAACATATGTCACATAAAACTTAATATATGAAGATGTCATGTTAAATTGTTGCCAAGTATCAGCAGTATTTGTTCTATTTAGTTCTGTTCTGTTCAGTTACGTTAAATTTAATCAGCTGGTGCCGGTAGTCACATTTCTAGACGCAACGGTTTAAAATGATCATGAATGTGCATATGTACATAGATGCATACGTGCATGCATATGTATATTTACAATAATACGCAAATTGCCATTATATTTCGTAATTAATTATTAATTGATGATTGCTAAAACGCTATGTTCCGTCTGTTATATCACTAGTATAACAACAGCTAACGATGATGTGAATTTTTATGTTCATTATCTACTTCTTGTTTTGCTTGAATTCAATTTGTGACGTTATATTATTGTACACCATTCAATTAGGGTAATTATTCTAAATTGTTCCCGTGAAACCCATTGAAGTGGAGAATGAGTAAATTAATTTTTTAATAAGGATACGAAATTCGCGCGTTTTGTCGTTTTATTTGATTCGTATTAATAAGTTCGCCAGCTGAATAACCGACTATTCTGTTTATTTTAATTGATACCCTGCATTATTTGAGAACGAAATTGAAGATGCGATCTGTTATTTTTTTCAGCGCCAAAATTGAAGGGCAGGCCGAGGAGGAAACGCAAAAAGCGCAGTGCTTCGCCGGGTGAATCGAGCAATGAGAGCGAGGCCTCCGTTGCGTCGACGTCGAAAAGCATGCCGGCGAGTTTGAACGTGATCATACCGAGCGTCGGCAGACCACCCTCGTCTGTGGTGCGACGTAGCGAGCGGAAGACCACCGTCGAGGAAAAGAAGTTCCTCACGGACGTCCAGACGTTCATGAACTCCCGGGGTACGCCTGTCGGAAAGATGCCACTGCTGGGCTACAAGCAGAGTCAGTATCTCTGTGTGACACGTTTTTTTTTTAACAATTGGCCTTCTCATAATATCCACGTAGAAACAATTGACCCGCGCGTATTTCGGTTAAATTAGGACAGCGATTGGTACTGTCCAAGGCTGATCTACAGCAGTGTTTCCTTTTGACAAGCCACGCTTTTATCCTTGCGATTAATATCGAAGGTCTACGACGCGTACGTTGTATGTCCACTTGTAGCGTTCGTGATATGCATATTAGTTTATTTATACGTATTTGCATTGGACACGCAATATACCGTTGGTAAACCGATAGTCCACAGCTAACGAGAATCTTTTACTTACAGTTGATCTCTTCCTCTTTTATACAAAAGTTCAAATGCTCGGAGGCTACGATTCTGTGAGCGCTGGTCGGCTGTGGAAGAACATATATGATGACATAGGAGGTAACACGGGATCTACTAGCGCAGCAACTATTACGCGCCGACATTATGAAAGGTAAGGTGTATAAACAAACATTGAGGGGACTTGTTTCCAAAGACATCAATGACTAATGTTACGATCCACGTGAATAGGTTGCTGTTACCTTACGAGAGGTATCAGAAGGGCGAGGAAGCAAAAGTTAGGTTGACGCATGGAAGACGAACGAAGAGTAGCAGCACGTTGGAAGAGTCAGAGGATATCAAACAAGAACCAAGCGAACCATACCCATCGGAAACACCTCCACCTGTAGATATAAATCTTACTGCAACAAGCCCACCCCTTCCATCAATTATGTCTACAGCTGTGAGTCAAATAAAAAAATCGTCAACTACAATACTTTCTCGCATGATTTACTTATACATGTTTGCCTTTTGCAGCCGTTCCTTTCGAGCGAAAAGCCGAAAACGGAGACTGGTAAGACATCGTCCTTGCGCAGCGTACGAGTGAAGCCAGAACGGCTGAAGTCGTTAAACACTATGATCGCCAATAGTACGCCATCGCCCAGCCAACAAACTAGCCAACTGCCAAGCCCACCACCTTCTTCTAATACGTCAATTTCAACGCCGAGTAGTACACCCTCCACCACACCCACGAACGGTACCAACGGGAGCCAAAGCGTGTTGGAGAGGCAACTGAACAGCCCTCTGATATCGCAACAGGTACCACCGCCGTGTTCGCCGCCGGGTCTGCCTGTGACCACAGTGGCAACGAACGCGCCGACGGTCGTTACGTTGACGCCGCCGCCGGAGAAAGATATGAAGGAGATCAAACTTGACCCGAAGCAAACATCCCTACTGGCACAGGGCAAAGAGAACATCCCGCTATTCGGTGAGAAATCGATCTTCGCAGAGAAGACGATCGTACCTCCTAGGTCGCCGGAGGTGATCGACCTCGAGGCGGAGAGCGATACCAGCAGGGATAAGATAATCATTCCCAGCTTCAAAAAGCGGAAGCTCGAGATCCTTCGCGAGGGCGGCCTCGAAGTCACTGCCGTCGACTTGGACACGCGGCCCACCGTGATCCAAGCACCTCCTGCACCGGCGACCATGAAATCCGAAGAGAAGCCGCCGGTGTCGTATCCCCTCCCGGACACGCCAAACTCCATTCCCAAGTTGATTTCGGTCACCGTGACACCGGACATCGGGCACATGCTATCGTCGCCGCAAGAGCATCAGCATCCTCATCATCAAGCTCGGTTACAGACGACGCCGACGACGACGAAGCAGCCGCCGGCGCATCATAACAATAATAACAATATCGCAGTGAACAACAACAACGTGGTGAACAGTCGCGTTATAAACCTCGGCACGTCGAACAACACCGCGTTATTGAAACTGTATGCGAACGTGAACGTACCACCGCCCGCGTCGTCGGTCGTCCATCAACCGAATCACCGTTTCGTACCGCCAACTGTACCGAACGGTAGGATACTTCCGCCCAAAGTGACGCAGTCGAGATCGATATTCGCACACAACGAAAAAATGGTTTACGGCGATCCGAAAGAGGTTCCCGTCCCTTCCAGTCGTCCCACGTTGCACCGTTTGCAACCGCACCATCATATACATAATAACAATAACGATCCCGTATACGGTGGCGTACTCGACTTGACGCAAAAACCTAACGAGAAGCCCGTGTTCCCGCGACCGAGCCTAGAAATAGTGAAAGTACCTGTAGTGCCGAGGCCTAATCCATTGAACCTCGAGATGAGGAACTCGTCTGCGATCAAAGAAAAGCCGACGGATTGTTCAAAGCGTAGCGCGTTCCCCAGTTACCAAAACGTGATCGACAGCCGGACCATGGCGTCGAACAACCTGGAGATAACTATCGTGAACCCTAAACAAAAGAACAATCACGTGAACGCGCCGACGCATGTTCGCGCACCGAGTCCGTCTAGAAACAACACGGCGATGCCCGTGCAGAGAAGGCAGCACCTGAACGGCAAGTACCCGACGAGGAGTGAACCGATATCACCGTACACACCCAGGAAGCCGAGTAGTCACCCTGTTATACCGAATGTACCTAACTTGAATCACCTGAATAGCGGTAGTCACCCTAGAATGGCGGCGATGCAGCATCAGAATACGATTGATAGGAGAAAAAATATGGAAACAGGCGGCAAGGAACAACATCAACAACATCAGCATCACCCGCACCACCATTTGCATCATCAACATCATCATCATCAACAGCAACACCTTCATCATCAGCAGCAACAGCAGCAGCAGCAGCAGCAGCAGCAACATCATCATCAACACCACCATCACCATCAGCAGCAACGTCGGATCAGCGAAGGTGACAAATCGTTGATCACGCAGCACCAACAGCAACACCTTCATCATCAGCAGCAACAGCAGCAGCAGCAGCAGCAGCAACATCATCATCAACACCACCATCACCATCAGCAGCAACGTCGGATCAGCGAAGGTGACAAATCGTTGATCACGCAGCACCAACAGCAACAGCAGCAGCAGCAGCATCAACATCAACAACAACAGGAACCGAGGCAAACCGAGGCTGGAAGGCGGCACAGCGTACCGAATATACCCTCCGGTTACGTGCCCGTTATCCAACAGAACAATCCAGCCTTCATACAGCAACTGCCAAACACGCCCGGCAAGTTCCTACCGATACTAGACCCGATGTACTATTCCGCGTTCTACAACGGTTTATTCCCGCCGCCGATTCCGCCCACGGCTGCCACGACGTTTTTACCGCCGGAATTCAGCGCTTACTACAAAGAGTTACTTGCTTCCTCGCAACCAAGACTGGGGATGACGGGGCAGCACCAGCCGGCTGTTCCGACGTCTAAGTAGACAAGAAAAATGTTAAATTACGATGGGATCTCATTAGTAGGGTTTCCGATGTGTAGCGAAACGTCGGTCGTTTTTCTTGTTTCATTTGTAAAGACTAAGATCCGTCGGGTTTCCTCGCTTTCGAAATCTATTTTCGATCGGAACGCTCTGCAGAAAGAGGACTTCCTCGTGCGTGTCAATAAATTGAAAGGACGAGCGTGTATTTACGTTTCCCGTACTTCTCTTTTAATGCTTAACGCAAACGGAGAGTTACGATTTAAGACGACGAAGATGGATACAGTCGCGACAAAGTGTGTACATGCATATATCATGCAATAAATTAGCTAATAATTTTTTATATGT
>NW_017175971.1:1448962-1483747 GCF_001652005.2 Ceratina calcarata | reverse complement strand
ATGTATATGTATATATATACATGCATGCATGTGTATATATGTATATACATGTATGTATAAATGAAAAGATAAATATATGTATATGTGTATATGCGAGACGTTTAACCGACGGATCAACAAAAACGTATAATTGTTTATTATATAATGATCGAAATCTTTGCGTAGTAACGATCGCGAGAACCCTATCCTCTACTGTGTAAGTTTAGACAATTTTCATTGTATTGACACGTACATGTACACATACACAGACACGAGGTCATCATTAAACACTGATTCTGTAGTCAGCTCTAATGAAATAAGTGCACGCAAGCGATGTAATAGGCAACGAGAAGATAATGTACATAATGTATATAATCACGTAATTCGTTAAGGTAGATAAAATTCCTTGCATTATACCTTTCAAACATTACGTAAGAGCGTTAAGATTTAGTAAATGTACAGGCTGTCTTATTTGTGTGGCCAACGATAGTCGTATCGCTGCATATTATACATATATTCTTATTAGGGTGCAACGCAATATTTTGCAGAAATAACATCTAGAAAGAAAGTCTCTTGTACATTAAATCACACGCAAAAAATGGATCGCAGATGAAGATATGTTTTTCGTTTTCATTGACAGATGCGCGTGCGATAGAGAACGAGGGGGAGAGAGAGAGAGAGAGAGAGAGTGCGAGAGAGTGGACGAGTGAGAGATTAAAACGAATGTGCGAATCTTCTTTATGTCCGAATTTAATAATTGACTAGCATCATCGTATAATCGACTGATTTCTTAAATAAATACGCGCGATTGCTGCCGACAGGTGATCGAACATCGCGGGCCACCAATTATTCTGATGAAAAGAATAAAAAAAAATGATGATAAAAGTACCGATGGTATATCCATGTTAAACGTAGACATATTGATAGAATCTGTTCGTTTTAGCATACACTGATAAAAGATAAAAAGAAAAATAAATATCAGATAACGTTAAAACATTCGTAACCCTAAGACGTACAAGAAGTGTAAAATAAGGTCCACGCCGGGCCGTTCTAGCAGAAATCAGATTTCTATATCGATGTCTTTCAACGATAAGTTGTTCATGTTTGGAGGTTCTTTTGCGATAAACAAAAAGAAAACGAAGGGAATGACTGAGTACCGGGTACGTTGTCGCAACTTGTGAGCCGTTTTTCGCGGATGTTTTCACACCCTACGCGTTGAAAAATAGAATCTTTTTTATTTAATTCAATCAGTTGTTGTTCCATAGCCCGATTGTTTGTTTTTACCATTAAACATTTTATTTATTATCATTTCAATTTCCCGATCCTAATTTTTTTTATTTTTGAGATCATTGATAGTGTACGATAATTATAACGAGGTAGTTGCCACTTACGTCTGAATCCGAGGAGAAAAGGCTTCTGATTTCAACGTGTATATATCATTCCGCAGGGTTCGTTGGACAATGACAATGATAAAAGAAGGACGAGTGAGAACGGAGCGAAGAGAAAAGAAATTTTCTTTTTCCCCGAAACGAAACGAATAAAAAATTGAGGGGCTTGTACGAGAATACGTGCCATAAAAACTGCTTAGATAGTGACTTTGAACGATAATGGTGGTCGTTTATATGTGCTTTTAACGAGCCCTTTATCAATTAGAAAGAGACTATAAAGGAAAGGTAGGAGGAAGACGAGAGGAGACAAAAAAAAAATAAGAGCGAGTGCAAAATTCCATACGAATTAATTGAATAATGTAATTTTTCTTTTTGTTTTGTTACCGTGGTTGTTTTAATCTCGAATTACAAGTGCATGTGTGCGCGAGATGCAGAGAGCGTGTGTGCGTGTGGCATGTGAGAGTGAAAGAATAAATAATAAGAAAGAGTTACATGTAAAAGCCGCACGATGAGACGAATGTATGAATGGCGGAAAGGAAATTAGAGAACGATTAATATTCAAAGAAAATTTATGTTCGTTTTTTTGTTTCTCTTTTTGCGAATTTTCTTTCTCTTCATTTTGTATACTTAGCAGTGACTTTTTAGCATAACCCTCGTTTCCCAATTTAATAATAATTATTATTACCACACCAACATTTTTTATTATATGGGCATTTCAGTTCCTAAATTGGAAATAAAATATCTACTACGAACGGTTTCGTTATTGATAGAGCTCGAACGAAGAAGATTAGCTCCCTTTAGAAGTTTCATTTCAAATTTACGTTTGTTCTACAAAATATTCAAATCTTTCTACAGACTCCTTACCAGTGAAATAACGCTTAATCCACGATTTAAATCTCTCTTTCAAAGTCGCGTTTCCGACCAAACGACCAACAACCGAAGTAAGTATTATTAAAAATACTTTGTATGCACGCAGTTATTATTACAGAAGTTTTTAAAAAGGAGAGTAATAGAAATACCTTGCTTTATGCTTTTCTGCATTGCGCGCTTTATACTCGCGGAACACTTGAAAACCGTGGAAAAAGACGACTGTTCGGAATGCACGCGAGCATGAGCCGCGAACTTTAAAATCTGTTTACGGTGGCTATAAACTGATAACCTGTTTAACCAGTTCGGTAATGTTAGGCACGGGCCGTTTCGCGAAATCATTTTCTTACTCATTTTTCCGACTGATCATTTTTATTCGAGACGGCTTTCCTCGTAGCATTACCGCAGAAATGAGATCTCCCGTTCCCCTTTCAATTACGTAGCAATATCTCATTCGAAAAATGTTAATTTGCTTACCGTATCATGATTTCACCGCGTATTAAAATATATTCGAATTAAATTCAGAGACTCAATGATTCTTATTCAGAAAACAAGCCATTGGCAACGATTGTTCTCCCTCCGCGAATTTTGATTGATTTAAGGGTTGAAATTGTTGATTGCGAATTTTAATTATCGGTCGTCGGCATGAAGGGGTTGGTCTCCCGATTGAAGCTCAACGGCAACGTTGACTATCAACGCTGTTGCGGGATATATCTATCTAGACAAGCGCGAGAATAGTACACGCAGAGGCGAGCGGAACAAGGTGGTAGGGCGGAATTGTGTTTACCACACCATCCCCCGATGACAATCGGCAAACACACTTCGAATGTAGGATTGTCACGTAGCACCGCATGCCAAACCGCCCTTGTGTATGCAGTGTGCCAGCGCGGTTCTGTATTCAGAGACGAAACTCTCGAAAATTCGTGTTCACGCTTCTGTTGCACCATGTAACTTTGTTTGAATATAATCTCTGGTCCGAATCTTAATGCACTTTTCTTGATACTCCCGCGAAAGATCGTAGAGGACGTTGCGGGAATCTCCAAGTATCAAATGATTTAATGACTCTCTTGTAAAAGCGATAACAAGGTACCCTCTGAAATCGTATCATTTTAACAAATTCGTCACCTATGCTAAATTTTACAGAAATGGAAAGAAAATGAACTAAGGTAAGTCACAATCTCGGAAACTGCACGTTCTCGCGTGATGCTCGCCAGGTAAAATTTAAAACGCATCTTCCGTTTCACGATAATTACGATTTTAAATAATAGAAATGGCTAGATTTATACCAGGTTTAATCGCTGTGAAACGTAACTATCATTTTTAATATACTTAAAAATGTTTATCAAGTCGGAGAATCTATAAACAATATTAATTGCATAATCAATGAAAACTGTAGGATAGTCGTAATATAAATTGAAGCGTAGATAGATGATAATCGCGACACGTTTGCAGTCGATAATGACGCAAGTAAGTGCTTGGTGCTCTCGGTATCGATCAAGGGAGCCTGGCCTGAAAGGGTTAACGGTGACGTAGATGGAGGCGCGGGGTTACTTGGACGCGCCGCGGCGTCCAACGTCTCGTCGCAGTGACGAGCACATCATATCCTCGCGTTTCGTGCGAACCAGATAGATAGATAGAATGTACAATATATAACCGACGCGAAGGCTGTCTTCCGGCTGGTTCTCGTGAACACTTCACCCACCAGACAATAGTTTACCGTATCGACCTGTATTCTCCCTCCCTGTTCAGCCCACGCGGCCCTCTTCCTCCTTGTACCTCGGTTCGTTCCCATCTACCTTCTCGTGCCACCCCGCTCCAGCCAACCACGAACTTGCTCTTCTGGCCTTCCCTTCGTGCCTTTCCGCAGATCCAACTTGTTTCTGTGTGCCGTGAACTCTCCGATGCTTCCGAGTCCACTTAGGAACAGCTGCGAACAATCGACGAGGAGTTGCGATACTCTTCTGCAACTTTCCCCTATCCAATGTTTTACGAGTTTTCTTTTCAGGTGTTTCGGTGATCGTACAAGGGTAGTTTCCCCTCGCCTCGTTCGCAATCTTGCCCGATATCTCGATGTTTCGGACTAACGCGTTCACAGCTTCATTTGATTTTAATAATGCATTGTACATCTTGAAACGTACATTAGCTAAATGTCTAACGATAAACAGAAATTCTTATTGTGAAAGCAAGCGAATGTTTAATTCGGCGAAGTTGAAAGAAGCTGCACACAGTTGTTCGAGGTGCCATGTACGAATGTAATGGTAGTTTGAACACGGTTCGAGCGTAGCTCGTAGACCTCGCCGTATCGCGCCGCGGTTTCCGAAGGTCGAGATTTGTTCCAAAGTTTGTATGAATGAAAGTTCTCCTAATATCTCCAGGAACGGCGGCGTGCGGCTTTTCTTCGGACAGTTCCCAGTGCTGCGGGAATAACGTCGGTTAAAAAGCGGCGAGAAGTCCATCGGGGCTGCACGTGCGGGGATGGGTTGTTCCGGATCGTTTTGAACCAGGGTCAGTGGAACGTGGTTGTGTACGGACTGTCCGCAACTGTCATTCACCTTGCGGCTGGCCACGCGTTCGCGGGTCCATACACATTTCCGTATGGTTTTTGCGGCGAAAAAGTTATCACGGTACGGGGATAGGGAAAAATCGAAGTGTCGAATGAGTTTTCGCGGGTTGAGATTATTTCCTGTCTGATCGTTTGTACAGCCGATTGATATTGGAATTGAGGGATTCATT
Organism: Ceratina calcarata; assembly: GCF_001652005.2. Taxonomy (NCBI): domain Eukaryota; kingdom Metazoa; phylum Arthropoda; class Insecta; order Hymenoptera; family Apidae; genus Ceratina; species Ceratina calcarata. The sequence continues at coordinate 1,478,780 of NW_017175971.1, read as the reverse complement.
GTCGTCGGTCGCTCCGCGTGTACTACAGGCTCGAAACTTGCTCGTATTTCTTATTAAGGATTCATTCGAAGCTTATTCGAGAAGTTGGTACGATCAAAACGACTGTGAAATCCGCGGGATAGCTGAAAGAAGCTTATCCTCCGTTCGCGTACAAACTTCGCCGGTGTATCATTCGCAATTTGCATTGAAAACTTTCAGGCATTCTGTCGTGCACGCGTGTATGCGCCCAGTCTGCCGAGCGTGCCGTATACACTAACGAACCTAGAAACTTCAGCCCGCTTTTACGCTATTTCGTCGCGTAACGACGCAGCCAGCATTTAGCATCAAAGGCGATGCATTTGACGCGAACAAATAGAGCAAGGCAAAAGAAAAGAGAGATAAAAGAAAATTAAACCGCGCCTCTGCCAATACATCCGGGTCTATTCGCGAATCATTCAACGTTCTAATTACGCGTGTATCGCTCGTTGAACTTCCGCGTGAAAAGCTCAACGATACGGCGCGGTGGCTCGTCCTCGTTAAAACGGAAGCGCGATGTTTCGGGACCGCGTGGCTCACGCTCGACGACGCATCAGCTGTCACTGAAAGCGACTTTTCACCGCATCCCGGGATATAAAAGTAGGCCATACTGACCCCGAATCGCGGGTTATCGAATCGTGCCTTCGCCGACAGATAGGCATCGAGATGCCGCGCGTACTGACATACCGTATGCCGTCGTCAGCTCGCGTGACAGCGAATCAACCGTGCACTCGTGTTCGCGGTTTTCTCGCTTGACAGCCGCAACCTTCGTCGGTGGAGAACTTCCTACCGATTCCGCGGAATATTGACACATGTGATCTCCTCGAATCTGCGAAATGTGAAAGTGAACATGTAATGGAATTGGGCAGCGTACTTTTATCAGGTAGACAAGAAACACTTAACTTTGTTGCACTGTGTGAATGTAAAAGAAGTTGGAAAGGAGGCTGCGTTAGCGGTTTTACTAAATTACGGTAACGCGAGAGAAAGGCAGGTGCAAGCTACTTGTAAATCATTGATTTTCATCTTATATCCTAATTATTTATTAACTACTGTGGATCGGAATTCACGTTATGATTTGGCTCGAGCGAAATTCGTGTTGAAATCGGCCCACGTAAATTTTAGAAAGTGTTTCAGTCCATAGAACTTCCGACTACGTAAACCGATCTTCTCCGTTTTTTCCTGATAGTTCGGTGAGGTAGGTCGGCATAGTTTCTCGCCGATGCCGCCTTTCTATTCAAACGACTCGACAGCGAACAAGGAAGCATAACGCGCTCGCTGCCGTCGAGCCTGACGCGGCTCCGCGTTCACGAAAAGGACAGAAAAATGAACGCCCGTTGCTTAGAAACGTAAATGCAGTTAAGTTCTACCTGGATGCACCCACCATTTCTCAATACGTATTCTCGATGCCCGACGGGAAACTGTTTTTCATAATTCTTTTCCGAACGAAGAGTTCATATCAAATATATCATAATAATATAGACATGACTTTCTTCATTATAATTTGTTTGCAATTACAAAATCGTTGCAAGAAATTATTGACATTGGTTGGTCAGCAAGAAGGAACGATTCCCATTGCAGAAGAGTCGGAGTTCAGTTTTAAATGTTTGAGTTTCAAATGCAACCCTACGACGGCGGCGTTTGAAGGTTAACAGGCCTCCTAGTGTCGCATCACCGCCTAATAGAATGACTGGTCGTCTGACCACCATAATCTCGCCGACTCGTCTCGCCCCGCTGTACGTTCCTGGGATAAACGCGGGGGAAACGGCCGTGGTGGCGGCAGAGGTGGAAGAAGAGGAAGCGGAGAAAGGTGCAGGAGGAGAAAGAGGGTGGGCAGGGTCGAGGGTGAACCCCTTATTGATTTTTAGGGTGACACTGTCAACCGGCGATAAAAGTAGGCCATACTGACCCCGAATCGCGGGTTATCGAATCGTGCCTTCGCCGACAGATAGGCATCGAGATGCCGCGCGTACTGACATACCGTATGCCGTCGTCAGCTCGCGTGACAGCGAATCAACCGTGCACTCGTGTTCGCGGTTTTCTCGCTTGACAGCCGCAACCTTCGTCGGTGGAGAACTTCCTACCGATTCCGCGGAATATTGACACATGTGATCTCCTCGAATCTGCGAAATGTGAAAGTGAACATGTAATGGAATTGGGCAGCGTACTTTTATCAGGTAGACAAGAAACACTTAACTTTGTTGCACTGTGTGAATGTAAAAGAAGTTGGAAAGGAGGCTGCGTTAGCGGTTTTACTAAATTACGGTAACGCGAGAGAAAGGCAGGTGCAAGCTACTTGTAAATCATTGATTTTCATCTTATATCCTAATTATTTATTAACTACTGTGGATCGGAATTCACGTTATGATTTGGCTCGAGCGAAATTCGTGTTGAAATCGGCCCACGTAAATTTTAGAAAGTGTTTCAGTCCATAGAACTTCCGACTACGTAAACCGATCTTCTCCGTTTTTTCCTGATAGTTCGGTGAGGTAGGTCGGCATAGTTTCTCGCCGATGCCGCCTTTCTATTCAAACGACTCGACAGCGAACAAGGAAGCATAACGCGCTCGCTGCCGTCGAGCCTGACGCGGCTCCGCGTTCACGAAAAGGACAGAAAAATGAACGCCCGTTGCTTAGAAACGTAAATGCAGTTAAGTTCTACCTGGATGCACCCACCATTTCTCAATACGTATTCTCGATGCCCGACGGGAAACTGTTTTTCATAATTCTTTTCCGAACGAAGAGTTCATATCAAATATATCATAATAATATAGACATGACTTTCTTCATTATAATTTGTTTGCAATTACAAAATCGTTGCAAGAAATTATTGACACTGGTTGGTCAGCAAGAAGGACAGATTCCCATTGCTGAAGAGTCGAAGTTCAGTTTTAAATGTTTGAGTTTCAAATGCAACCCTACGACGGCGGCGTTTGAAGGTTAACAGGCCTCCTAGTGTCGCATCACCGCCTAATAGAATGACTGGTCGTCTGACCACCATAATCTCGCCGACTCGTCTCGCCCCGCTGTACGTTCCTGGGATAAACGCGGGGGAAACGGCCGTGGTGGCGGCAGAGGTGGAAGAAGAGGAAGCGGAGAAAGGTGCAGGAGGAGAAAGAGGGTGGGCAGGGTCGAGGGTGAACCCCTTATTGATTTTTAGGGTGACACTGTCAACCGGCGAGTGTTGAGTTCCCCGCGACGGGAGGGACTCTGAAACGACGAGGAGCGAGAAAAAAATGTGGCGGCCGCTGCGCCATTGCACGCGCGAAAATCAGCCCTCGTCAAGGGTTTCCCTTTGATCGTGGACGTACGGGCTGATCGCAAGCGCCTGTCGACGGTGACCCAGTCCGATCTCTAGCTGACTAGAACCGCACGAGGCATTTTTTTCGTCGTGTAAAAGTGGCTAGTCCGGCGGCGGTGACAGAAAAGAGTAACTGTGGCGAGGCGCAGTCCCGTTGCGGTCGGGGGTTCGGCGCAGGGCCGTACGCATCCCTGGGCGACGCTCCACGTGGAACAGCTGCCTTCTCGCATCGTCTTACATGTTATACACAATCGTGCCGGTGGTGCTCCGGCCTTAGTTCTCGCGAGACGACCGCCGCGACGGTGAACGAATCTCGATTATCCTTTGCTATCATTCATCCACGTACCTTCCGTGTTCGTAGCGATTCATTCATTTTCTCTCATTCCTCGCGAGCTGCGCCAGCACGTATCTACGTCGTCCATGAATGAGCAGCGAGTGACGCGCGTGTGTTTCCCGCAATTGCCTTTCGTGCTCGATCGCTTCTCGCTCGGTGACGTGTGTTCTTTGTGCCGCCACGCTTTCTGCCCGTGTTAAACCGCACGCAGAAAGTCGAAGCCGGGGATAAAGTCGACTTTCGAGTGGTACGCGAAACAGTGCGTTAACAACGGTGCAGGCAGCCTCGGAGAAAGAAACAACCGCGTTGTTTCTTCGCGCTTCGCGTCAGTTTCTAATTCGCCGCAGGGGTTGAACGTGTCGATTGAAAATCGAAGGGAAGTGCGCGAAATAACCGAGAGAGTGTTTGACGCGTGTCGGGAACCGGTCATGAAACGTAGCCTGCATGCGATTATTTTCTCGCCGGGTGCTTTCACCCTTTACCGAACACCGGCCTCCTCGCGTTGTTTACAAATCGACGCTATTACGTTGCCGCACGCTGTCGTACACACACCGCACGCAGAGCGTTGCTCGCATGCAACAGGCGACACCGCGTTGCCAAAGTTTCCTCTTGATTAATCGATCGGAAATTACAGTCGTCGGTCCTACCAGTGATAACTCTCAGAGATTCGAATTAATCGCGCGCTGTCCACCGCGACGAGGGTACCGAAACGGAGTGGCGGCCGAAGGAGCGAAGCGTAGGTGTACGTAGTATAGAGGAAGCAGGACGCATTGGCGTCGTGGCGCCGGCAGGGACGGCGGTCTAGGGAAAAAGTCGGTGAAAAGTTTCGGGTGCACGCGCAAGGAATATCAGCCGCGTAATTACGTGAGGCAAGGCGCGCGGCGTGGAATCAATACGAACGGATTACATCGGGGCACCGTGTGTTTAAAGCGGGACTGAGAGAAAGCGAGGCGAGAGAGCGCGCACGGAAATACGCTCGCCATCGCATTGAAACGTATTTTTCATGCGACCGGAGTCACCTACGGGGCGAAGCGAAGGACGAATACAATATACCTCGACGGGGTGTGCTTTGAGCGTGTTAGGGCGGGGTGTCGGACGGTCGCAGGTACTCCGCATCGGCTTATGCAGACAGTTTGTTAAAAATGGCAGCGTCGTTCGGTTTTCACGTATGGAATAACAATTACTGGCTGCGACCGAGGAAGAAATCCAGTTGACACCCGGGCGCGGGTATCTCAGGAGGGACACGGCGAGTATGTGTATGTGTTTGTACTACTCGGGGAACACGTGGTCCGTGAGGGAGCAGCCAGCCAGCAGCAGTAGTACTACTACCAGATGCGTGTGTCGGCTAGGTACATCCCTGGCGCACGTGCGTACGTGTATTTCAGCGAGTCGTCGCGTACGGTGCACGTGTGAGTGACAAATCGCGAGTGAAAGTGCCGGGGACTAGTGGCTTTTTTCATACCGTCACGCGTTACGCGCGGGCTTCCTGTATTTTCGTTTAGCGAAAGCTGTCTTGACAGCTGAGACTTGACGTTTCGGAGCGTCCGCGTTCACACTGTCGCGCACTCCTACCCGAGTGTTTACTTATGCATCGTCCATCGCCGGACGGCAGTTGAGGTCGACCAAGTGCTCGTGCAGCGAACGAAAAATCGATTTTTCGCGCAATCCGTGTGGAGTTTTTGCGTTTCATCGGACTGTGAATTGATGCGTACATCGACGGCGCTCGGTAAATACGAATGGCGTGGCTGTGGCGCCACCTGTGCGTTACGTCCCTGGCGAGAGTCGTGTGTTGACTCTGGTGGTGTTTATTCGCGCTTACCTCTTCCCTCTCTCTTCCACCGGGTCATTTGTGTTTGGACCATCGAGGATTTTTCTGCAATGTGACGACAAAATGAATGAAGATTAGCGTGATGTCGGACCTGTGCACGCGCCTAGCAGCGGGTGCGCGCCCGGATCTCGACTGGAAAGCTGCCTGGGCGTCCTGAAACAGGCGAAAAACCAACGTAAAAATGCCGGCAACGCGACCGTACAGGTGCTCATTGTTATCGCAAGACTCCACGAGTTTCCATGAAACGGTGCGTCAAAAAACTGCGATTACGAACTCTTGAAAGGTATCGAGAATCGTGCTTCGTCCGATTAAAGCCACCGCGTCGTCGTGGCCTCGTGAAACGCGTTCCAAACGCGTTGTAGGTTAGGTTACCGGCACATAACCTTCGAACGATTGTTAGCGACCAGTTTTCTGTCAGATTACACGTTCAGAATTGAAGCGTGACGCTTTCACAGGCTTGTAGCAAGTGTGAACGAAGTGTATCGACGGAATCTAACGTTATTTTTCAACAAGTGCTGATTGCTACATAGTGGGTGATCGGTGCTATGGAATGAGCTGGGTGATCACAGGACAATGAAGGCCAATGGGACAAATAATGGTGATTTTCCTTTACTTTTAATCATGGTTCAGTGTATTATATAATGTATAAGTCTGTGTAATGTAATCTTTGTATACGTATCATTGTACTAGCATTGTTTACGTTCGACCAATCCAATACTACAAGCCTAGCTTACAATCTACTTCAAAGTGTTCCTATAGTAAACATTGATAGACTGTGGTTGTTCACAAGTTCATAACCATTTGTTTTACTTATCATCAAGCTCTATTTACACATTAGTAAGTTCCATTATAGTTAAGAAGTTGAAACGAGCATTAGAATTTATACACATGATACATAATGACTGCATGAAAGGGTATACCAATGCATATCCAATTGAATGCAACTCGAGAACCATAAAATTTCACATCAAATAGATAAATATACATTGAAGTACATTCTATCATACTGAATTAATTTAATCACAAATAATGACAGAAGAAATATTGATTTCTCAGGCTGTAGCCGCCTGAACACGCCATTGGCAGCCACTACCACACTGGAGGATCCGGGAACGCCAGCCTCTTGGAAGGGCCCGCCGCCCGGGTCGGAGGCATCGCCCTTTACACCCAACTCCGTCGGCCAGGGTGGTGGCCCTGGCTCCGGTCCGTACAACAGCACAGGTGGCCCACCGAGCAATGCCGCGTTTCAGGGCCCGAGCCCATTCCCCGGAGGCGCTGGTAGCCCTGCAGGCGCTCCGCCTTATCAGGGACCACCGCCCGGTTCCGCGACACCGCAATATACTGCCTCGCCGGCGCCGAGTGGCTCCTCGACTCCGGGTCCTGGACCACCGCCGAATTCGTCCGGTTTCCCTCCGCCGCCGAATAACTCAGGGCCCCCGTACAACGGGCCTGGACCGAGTCCGTTCGGATCGCCGTCCGGTGGGCCGCCGCAGTTCGTCGGTCGACCAGGTTCCTCGGGACCGCCGTTCGTACCTCCGGGCGCGGGTAATCCTCACTTTCCCTCGCATGGGCAACCGTTTGGTGGACCTCAATACGGCATGCCGCCTGGCAGCCCTTTCGGACCTGGACACCCGATGACAGGACCTATCGGGCCTGGGCATCCAGCGATGATCGGACCCGGAGGACCCGTGGATAGAATCGACCAAGGGTGAGTGCTTGAATAATTTTTTAATTGAGACGGTTGCTCATTAACTAACACGCAAACGAATTGTCATTATAACGCAGTTATATCAAATAATACACGTTATATGCACCAGAAATTTAGAGTTGTAATACGTTGGAAGCTCTTCAACAGAGATATAGAACGTCCTCGTAGTTGATGAGCAACGCGTTCCTCGAATTCAGTAGATAAATACTCTCAGCGCTAATAATGCACTCCTGAGTGCAATACGTAGTTAAGCGTATCTAATGATGCATGCGATGAACCATTCCTTTGATAAATCTCGAGTGAAACTCGGGTTCTTGTAAGGAAGAACGTTGCACGGGGCGATGATATCGCGTATATCGAGAGTAACGTAAAAACGTGACCGGATTATTTCATATCGCCGATAGCATCGACGGGCTTTCGTCGGTCGCTGAAAAGTAGTCACCATTAGCGTGTAAAACATAAGAGCGCAACGTGTCAGACGTGTTGTCGGCCAGTCAACATTCCTAGATAACGTGGTCCACAGGTAGCCACTGTTATTTATCACTCGTCTCCCGGTTAGTCCGCATTCTTGCTGATAATCCCGCATCGAGCAGGACCACGTTCTTGCCCTTTGGTAACCATCTCGATCGCGTTGGTCAATGCTTCTCTCGATCAAACAAAATCGTTTACACGCGATCTTATTCAATGCGATACAAGCTGTTTTGATATCAGGTTGGGTAGTCGCATTATTCAAACACAGAAGAACGTAGAGACGTTCAGAAACGAATATGTGACATTAAAACCAAGGAAAATCCACGTTTCCTTAGGCTCCTGAATAAAGAATTGTATGTACGTAGCTATCTCTTAAATCACGATTCTATCAAATCGAAATCAGGAATAAGATTTTAGCTCGGCGGTTGCCAAGCTTTTTCCTGTCCGGTGCCAGCTACTGCGAAAACATATTGTTGTTAAGTACCCTTTTTGCAAACACTCCGATCTGCCTCCGCAGACGAAACCTGTAATGAACGGCGCCAGCGGCGAGTCTCTCTCTAGTGCTAAACTTGGCAGCCTTGTCAGTGATTCGCTATCTAGATTGTTGATACGCTAAAAAAATATTGTTATCGATGTTCGCGAAAGACTCGGGAGCAGTACGTCGACGTAGCGGTTCTATTTTATTTTGCTATAATTTATACTGGCTCGATTAGGGAAACCAGTTTTCAGTTTCTTCTAACAGAGATTTCCAAAGGCGTCACTCGATTGGGCGAGGGTGTGCGAACGCGTTATTAGTTGAAAACTGGAGTATCGAATTAAAGAGAAAATTGCGCAATAAGCCCCGAGACAAGATCAAGAGATATCGAAACAGACTGAGAAATTTTTTTTAGCAAGTTTCAACACGCGATCCATCGGCTTCGTATCTTTCCATTTCGAATCTACTTACGTCTGCGTGGGCACGCGTGAATTCCCCGCGCGCCCGTGTTTACGCGAAGTTCGCCAGTTTACAAGTACCCTAAATATCTGCAAACCGCTGGACCGATCACGTAAATGCGAGAGAAAGCCTATTGCTAATGGATTTGCGAGGTTGCTGTTTGTTACAATTCGGAGTAACTGGGTTCGAGCTTTTAGAATGCTTGCGATATCAGCTCGAACGTTTGAAACATTCTTCCGTGTTCCAGAATCAATTTGGTAAAATTAGAGATGCATGAGGTTTAACTAAACGAGGCTTATGCGTCAGGAATAGCGTTGTCATTATTTTCCCCTGAGCACAATTGACAAGCGAAATCGGTAACACTTACAAAGTCGCGGAACCAGTCGGTAATTGATACTCCGGAAAATTTATTACCGCGCATAATCGCAAGGGACACAGTTTCGTTGGTTATATGGGACACACGTGAACCGCATAAACAACCGGTTAACGAGGATTTATAAAACGGCAATGATAAGATCGTGGCGGACACGGGTCTCCTAATATGAATTTTAATTTTTGTCAAGCTTTAATTAACCCCCGCCAGTCCTATAATTTTCGCGACGTTGAATAATTGTCTACCTGTCGCAACTTTAGCTTAAGCTTTCTACCCCTCCTCGCGGGAAACGCGGCCCACGGCGAAGAAATTCCAGCAAGATAAATTAGCGCGAAGGAACCGGACTTCCTCGGTCTGTATACTCTCTTCTTCCTTTCGTTTCCCTCCCGTCTCCATCACTTCGTCCTGTGAGTCTCACAGAATTTAAAGAATAAAATAGCGCCGCATTCTTGACAGGGATTGTACCGTGGGAGGTGACGCTATACTTTTGTAACCGTTAGTACACGACCTACCACCCTCTTTTCTCTCTAAACCCTCCTAGCCACCCCGTGTTACGGAGGGCGGGTGAACCAACGAGTGGAAGGAGTATGGGGTGGCATCAGGGTGGCGCGGAGGTTCTCATGTTTCTAGTATTTCCATTTTCCAGCATATTTTCCTGCTCTCAAATTAGTCTTCTTTGTTCGTCGTAGGAATCGTGTACGTATAGGAGACGCGATCGATTCAAGGGTGACTGTTAGATCGATAAAACGTGTCAAGGATGTCTGAAAATCAATGACATATGCTAGTATAATCTTCTAGGCGACGCTTCGATATTAAACAATTGAAATGTTCAGAAACCGAAGTGTTCATATCTAAAAGTTAAGATGTTTCAACCCCCCTTTCAATGCTTAATTCGAATTTCCTAATTTGATCAACCAATTTGTTGATTATCTTGCGCGTGAAAAAAAAAGTTCGTTGAGAACCGCTCGAACTCTCTGACCCCTCCTTCCCCTCGTTGCTCCTCGGTGTTGGGGTTGGAAGAGAGCAAGAGGTATGAGGAGAGAGAGAGAGGAGGATGGTACAGGGGGTGCCTATAGGTGTAGGTAGAAAAGCCGAAGGGGATGGGGTGGTGGCGATCCGTCGATCTGGGCCCGGCAGCTTCGCTCGTGCGTCCGCCACCACCGTTTACACTTTCGCGTGCAAAAGGGGATCTTGGTAACGTCGGGATCTCCGGTACGTTTCGTTACCCCGTTTGTCTCAGGTCGTGGTCGAGCCGCGGTTCCACGCTGTTACTCCACGAAACGTTTGAGAAAACGAGCACTAGAAATTCGTATCGCTTTATAGCGGTCGCTCGGCCGCAACGAGGGTTTGTTTATACCGCGTTCTTACCGCCGGGTACCCGATTGATTGCTTTTTAAAACGTTCGCGTCGTCGGTCTCCCTCGACATTTCTTAAGACGTTCTTCCGTCTTAAAGAGAACCTCCGTTTGATACTCAATTTTTGACGGCAACACTCAACTATGTGTATACTCCGTGTAGTACAATGATAAGAATGGTTAAAGATTCGTTTGCAATTATAATATAAGAGGAGAATTATCGCGATGAACCGCGTGCAAATGAATAAAGAACGAATGCAATTAGCGTTCGAAACGCGCGAACCGTAACTTATATTTATAGCTAGTTTTGTACGTGGCGCGCATCGAACTTCATCGGTCGCCGCCCACGAAAAGTATTATTATTAATTAATTGTTAATTAATTTGCTGCGTAACAGTTGCCACGGTGCTTCCCATTATTTCCTCGAGAAAAAGGGAAATGTGTAATTATAAAACAGTACGGCGCTGTAAAATGCATCGCTCGTCAAGCTCGTGGGCAGAAAATTGGAAAGTTAAGAAAGTATATAATTAACAACATTGTTGTATCATGATCGAAGCCTCGGGTTCGCCATGCGAAATTTATTTTCGATCGGTTATTAATGTACGGGGAATATTCTGAAACAGGAAACGACGTGTCATTCTCGACATAGGACCAAGTTCTTCTCGTGCATTATTAGCCGCGATGGCGGTGCACCGAGGAAAGAGATAGTATTGATTTTTACCGATATTTAGCCGTGGAATTATCCCCTCTCTCCTCTCTCTTTCTCTCTTTCCACGTCTCTTTTTCTTTCTCTCTTTCGTCGGCTCTTTCTCTCCTTACGGCCGTCTGCTTCCTTTTGCTGCCTCCCCTTCCTGTCTTGAGCCCCTCTGACCACCCCTTCTTTCATCTAGCTGTTTCACCCTTGTCCCCCCTCAGGGCCACCCTCCGCAGGCTGCGGCACCCTTCGCGAATCCTCGAGGAAACTAGGTGCCGGGAACTGAAAATCTGAATACCTATGATCCGGAAGGACGTTTCCATGCTAAGTACACGTATTGAGTATCGATGAGAAAACTAGCCCCGTCCCCCCATCGCTTAAAACATAAGGCTTGATCAGTGTGTCATCGACGACGAGGCGAACGAGACTTGATCCTAATTAGAATAGATGTCGAGGGTGTGTCCTGATTATGTATCGGTATGTTTTCTTGTAACTGGCCGATGATGGACGGGGGCTGGATGACGAGGTAGCTGCTAGCTTCTCGCTGATGTATGGCCGCCCTATTAAGTTTAACGCCTTGAGGAGGCGTGTTTTGTTGAAAGTTCACCGGAGTCAATCGACTCTGTAATCACGTCTAGGATCGATCCGTCTTTGGACCGCTTTCCGGGTCGTCGTTGTTCGATCATCGTAGAAGGAATAAAGGGGCCATTTAGAAACTCGAAACGAGCGCCGGTAACTTTATATAGCCGGGCCGGGGTTGCGTGTTATGCAGTAAAGTGGATTCGCTTACCTGGTCAACAACGCAAATTGTGACCAAGTTTCTCACCGGACACCATCGACTTGACGCATTCGTTCTGTCCTCATTGTTAGTCAGAAAGCGAAGCCCCTCGTCCTTTTTTCGGTACTCTTGGCGACCTCTGTCCGGCTAGGCTCGCAGCCGAGCGTTTCGGTTCTTCGGGTACGGCAGGGAGAGAAGATTCTCTAATCGACGCCGGAGACTACGGGGAAGCTCGGAATGGGAACCTCTAATTTATAAGGCCAAGATGAGCCGAGTGGGTGGAGAGAGAGAAGAGGCGGAGATAGAGAAAGAGCGGCTCTTACTAAAATTCAAAAGTTCCTCGACGAAGTTTACGATGCCGTCTAGCCGGCGCGTCGCTGAGATTCTCTGTCGCCCTGTTCCCTCTTCCCCCTTGCAGTCTCGTATCTTTCCTAGACACTGCGTCCTCCGACGACGTTGCCCACGTAACACGTAAACGCAACCAATTCCTATTTCAGGACCGTCTCTTTTTGTTCCAACGAGTCGTTTTCGGTTCCCGTTCGATCCAGGCCAGGTTTCTCTTCGCTAGATCGCATATTTTCCTTAAAAGGTATACGGCATTGATCGGCAACAACTGTTTTTGCAATGTAAGAACATCCTCTTCTTCTGGCCAGTTTACCTAGGTTACCTAAACGTGGCCAAAAATATATTGAGCATCGTAAGCTTTCTAACCGAGGGTGTACAGTGTAAGAGGGTGCCTTAACGAGTTTTAATCCAGGGATAAGAAACAGCTGGCACCCCGCAGAACGTCGTGTAACGGTACACCGGCGTTAAATGTTGGGTATGGTCAGCGACCCACGTAGCCTATCTTACCTGGCGTGTTGCTCGTTACATTAGAATGCGTTCAGGCTGCGATTCTTTATTCATAGACCGTGTAGTGAAACGGCGAGTTCCTCCTATCTAGGGAACCATGCTGGATACAACAAAATATCCTGCAAATTATTCGATACTCGATTCTAGTTTCTATAGTGAACTACAATTTTAATCATCCCTTCAATCAACGCGCAGCATTGATTAAATGCCTTCCACAGCATTGCCGGAATGAACGACTACGCTTTTATTTCGCGTCGTGGATAAAATAGTAGACACAGTGAACTTGGTAGTGATTAAAAAGCAACTTGGAATTTCCGCATGATTTATCCGACGCATTATAGTACGGGTACATAATTTACTGCGCTATTTACGATTTTTATCGAGCGGAGGGTATACGTCGATTCAGGGTAGTCAGCAAGTAGCCCTTCCATCCGGGGCTAGATGGAAATCGACTGACCGTCCATGCGTGAATAATATATTGAGATTCGCGTCTCGTTGTATTAAGCTGTAATTCTAAAGCAGCGTCGCTGTATGAATATTTAGCGTGGACATTTATTTTCCCGGACGCCCACGACGACGCTTTTTCCCGTCCTGTTCGTCGATTAAATTTATCGGTGTCGTTCTGTGCCTCGCGATCCCCTGCTCGAGGAATTCCGCTCAATAAAATCGATGGTTCGTGTTTAACGAACACACGCGGACGGCGACGGCGACGGCGATGGTATAAATCGAAATCAGGCTCGAGTCGTGTATCGCGAGATAAAGGAACGCTACGAACTGGTGTATAGTACCTATGTAGAAACAATTAGCCCCCGGAACACAACACGGCTCGGAACGGTGCATCTGCATCGGGTCCTCGAACGTTCACCCCCCCCCCACCTCTACCTCTCCGCCACCCTTACGCACCACCGGGGAATGAGTCACTCTCAATTCTTGGCACAATCGCACATCTGGTCATAGACGGATTGTCCTTGTTCCAGGGGCATGATTCTGCGGCCAGGTCGCAGCTTCCGACTGAAATAAGCCTACTGTCGAAGGAAATAAAATACGGGGGAGATCTTCTTTCGGTCGTACGAAATAAATGAGTGATCGTTCGCTTCAGACAAATGTTTAATATGATTTTTAGATAGTATAGTAATTAGACGGATCAGAAATTTCCTTTTGATTTTTGTCTTCACTTTTCCTGTAATTATTCAAACACCTCAGCTGAGATCACATTTGTGTTAGCTGGTTCGGAGGGATGATCCACAAGGATAGTTGGCACAGGTGGGGTAAATGGTCGCAGATGCGTCAAACTTGGAAACGAGCGTTTCTAAACGAACGTCTATAGAACTTAGTTAAAAATGAATAATGTTTCCAGTACTCGATGAAATGAAACTATCTCGTTGATCATAAATTACCTCGATTGCGGTTTCTGTTAAAAAAAAGAAGTAATCGACTTCTGGCTCTCTTGTTTGCTTTGCATCTCCGTGAAACCCCTGTTGAACAGAAAACTTATCAAATGCGAGTGAGGATCAAGTTCTGGTTGAACAATTAATAGAGGAAAGAATGGGAATGCTCTTCCCTTGGTTGAAATTCGAATAACTCGGAAAATCATTATTTTATCTAGCTTTACACGTTTCCCGTCGCGTTTTCCATTTCTTCAGCAATTTCCGGTCCTTTCTCCGCGCCGCGACCTACTCGATCCTCTTTTCTCATCGAAACTCGGTCTTTCCCCTTTCTCTTCCCGACGAATGCGACGTGAGCCATTAGCGCAGGTCACGGCGTTATTAAAGACAATGAAGCAAACTTTATACGAGCGGGGGTACGGGGCCAATTACTTGGCAATTAGTTGAGCGAGCAACAAGTGAGCATCGCCACGGACCTCTCTCGCTCCCTCTCTCGGCCTTTCTCTCTTCCCTCCTTCGTCTTCTGTTCGGACCACCTTCTCGTTCTCCACCTCCGTCTCAGACCTTCGTCACTGGTTGCTCGAGACACTGTTACCGATGGCCCATTCGATGCTCTGTCTTCTCTGACTTTTCTGCCAATTTAATCGTACACAGACTCGGACGTCGCTGGGATCTCGCGAAGATTCAAGAATCTCTATAGAAACCTTTTCGTGGCTCATCTCGTGCTTATTTTTCGAGCTCTCTCACTGTTAATGTAATGTGATAGCAAGCAAGAAAAACTTGGTAACACGTTTTTCCTGCAACAAACGTTCGCGTATCATTTATCTACATTACTAAGTGTAGAGATTGATAAAATCGCAATTTGTGTCTCGGTAATTGGAAGCTTGACAGGTTACGCGGAGAACTCTCGTTCTCGAATGCTTGACACGTAGGGTGTTCGATCTATCTATGGTGGCCTCAGTATGCCTGTGAAGTTCCGTATAATTGCTGGCATGCTGAATTCTTTTCGAAGAGAGAGAGAGAGAGAGAGAGAACCTTCTTCGATTGTCGATCGAGGAAACCGATCCTACTCGTTCGAGCGAGGCGACGCTGATTTCACTTGGGACTCATTAACACGTCCGTAATTGGATGTACCGTTGTAATTGCGAATCACGTAAACGTAACGCCCGAGTTTCTGGTCTTCTGCCAGACTTTTAAAAATATTCTCTGACCCGTTATAACTAGAATTTCAATCTTCTACTCGACTGTTCACCGTAGATTCGAGTGCTTCCAACATTAAGTGGCTGCTTGAAATATTATTTTTTCACGATCCGTAGAATTACGATACGGTAGGAAATATATTATTTGTTAACGCAGTGTTTATTGATTTTTAAAGGCTGATTAATTATCTCGTGTTCGATTTATGTTGCTTCAATACATTTCGTTCATTTTTACGCGTTATATTACCCCCGGAATAATCCCGGACGAATGCAATTTTAAACAAACAGTTCTCCCTCATTATTTATGACCGCTAGTCGACTGCGTTAAAAATAATGATGTTCCACGACCTGTGTCCTCCCTCGCAACGACGGAATCAATGAAGCAATTAAATTGATAAGTTTTCCTCGTTATGTATTTCCATTCTTTCTCCGCGCAACAATCAAACTGTTAAATTGTGTACCGCGGACTTAGAATTTTAATTAGAATTGTTACCCGATTGCGTACGACCAGCCTTCGAATATTCCGCGGATGGTCTAAAAACTCGCAACTCTAATTATGCTCCTTTTAATTTTGGTTCTCGCGTTTCCCATAATAAATTTCCCGCGCGTTCACGATTTTTGACTCCGACAGCCGCATTATGTACACCCTTGAGCATTCAGGTAGACGCGAAGGGGTGGGCGAAAGGGGTGCAACACCGCGTACACTCCCGATCAAGAGCTTTTCAACCCTTCATTCTCACCAGTGAAACGCGTCACTCATTTAGATTCTTTCCCCGGCCACTGTTTATTTTACAATTGAACATGTAAGACCGAGGCAGCTGTTACTTTGAATCCCATAAAAAAAAAATCCCGGCATCGTTCGTCAACGAGGCTGTTTAGTTGATCAAACACGTCGTGGCGTTCGACTTAATTAAAGGCGGCAATAATTATCATCATCGATATGAAAGATTTTTCTCGGCCGAGTTAACCGGCTCTCGTGCAAGTTTAATTGATCCTAATCGATAACTGTTTCCGGAAGACGTTTCACGCGTTATTGATGCGTGGCAATCACGGGGCACGCGTTACGAATTCATTAACTGGCTCGCGCAAGATATATAACCTCGATAGCCCCATCGACTGCGTACGCATTGGCCTGCATACATATTATTATCTTGCACCTACCAGTTTTATCGACAGCGACGCGTCTATGAGCCGCGACGGCCAGTTCAAAATCTTGTTTTCCCCTCTCCCGATGACCATCTCTCTCGTTCCTACTTTAATTGCCGGTATTTTAATCGTTGTACGTCATTCCGTTATTGCGGACTAAATTGCTGCATGATTGGCCGACTCCCTTCTCTCTTCGCGTCGCATCAGAAATCTAATCTCGAATTATTCCAGGAACTCCGGTGAATATCTTGAAAAATACCTGAGCTGACATTCTTTAAAAGACTCCGTCCGGTTTGATCGTATTACGATCCAATCAAAAGTAACAGAGAAATATATTTGACGTTTATTATTTAATATATTTTTAATTAACAAAGCGTGGGTGAAATTCGATGGCTACTTGTATTGGGTCGTACGATCGGAGTTAACTTTGTATGCGTTAATAATTACACGGATCGTTCGTGAGCCCCGACTCATCTCGATGATTTGTTGAAACGGGAAACATCGTTCCATTGTTGTCGGCAACTGGTATTTACCAGTTGCCGTAATCGTCTGTCGCGTGTCTGGTTTGTGCGAACGCTCTATGCAAGGCCCCGCGGGTTTTCCCTCGAGAAATATCAGGCTCGAGCACTTGCCGACTTAGAAAAGCCCTTTCAGGATAAAAGAAAATTAACTGATACCTGTACTCTTTCTACGTCTTTAAAGAATTGGATAAAAGATTGAGATTAAAATTTCCTGACCAGAAAGCATTCGGTAATCTGTGTTTGTACTTTAAAACAGTCTGAAGGACAGTGCATTGGCTAAGTTAAAGGGAACGATATTTTCGATTGGGTCGGATGCAAAAGACTGTTGGTGGTGGGGCTACTTTTGCGTCGTCCTGTACCACCAGCAACCCCCGGGGATGGTTGGCGGAGGATGGGGCTGCGGCGGGCGTTTTTCAAATAATTACATCGGGCTGCGGTGGTGGTGGGTTGCCATGGCAACCGCAGTGCCTTCAGCATCCTACGACTGAAAGCAACCGGGCAACCGTGCGATGCAACCCGGTTTCTCTCTCCCGTAGTTCAGACTCCTCTCCGGCGCTGCGCTGGCTCGAAACGTTTCCCTGGACCATTTGTGTTTCGACGGAACGTTCAATGCTGGGCCGGACAAACGGAGCATGGATTAGTGGTAGATCCGTCGATGTAATAATGTACAACGTGTCTTTTGATAAAACGTTCCGACGCGAGTTATTTTATACGTATTTACGCTCCGCGCTTTCGTTCGATCTTTCTGAGACCTCTTCTAATAGGCGCTTGGTTTTTTTTTCAATTACATAATTAAAAGCTGTCGAAGTGCACGCAGCAGTGGATAACAATGGTATTTCCGTCCAATATGCCTGCTGTGAGGTATCTCCAATTATACTTGTTGAAGCTCATCTGAATTACGTCACTCTAATTTCAGCTGATTAGGATAATCCTACCAATGAACAACGTTCTCTGCTGTTGAAACATTTTGTCGGACCCGTCTCGTCCAGTAGTATTCTGTTTTCATGAAACATTGCGACCTTCGCCTTCTATTAAATTTTGCATTAAGCCTTGCTTCATCAATTACGTGACGCTACTGCTTGGGCCGATCGTAAATTGCAGCTAGATAGGGCATGCAAATGTTACGGTGACGCGCGTAATAGTAGCGCATCTGAGATGAAATTCATGCGGCAAGAGACCAAATCATTGCTGAAGCAGGCATTTCGTTCTTACGTCAGGATTTGAAATGAAAGTTAATCAGTGTCTGACTGATGGTAAACGTGGTATGTACATAGCACTGGTTCGATTCCAAACGTTTGCAGTCTGGTTTTCTGACCACATTCCATCGCGCGTTGAAATAAACCAAGTAGGATTGTCCCGTCCCGAGCCAAGATGCGAAACAAAACCAAGATCGCAGTCGGGGAGAGGCGGAGAGAGCGAGTTAGCAACCCCGACGGCGCCAGGAAGTGGCTAAAACGTCGGAGGTTTACGGCGTGTCCGCGTTACGAATCGACGTGGCCACTCCGCGAAGTTCAAGCGTCTCTCGCTTGCTGACCGACCTACTGGGCGACCTACACACCTAACCTGACGTGCCACGGGTCAAGCAAGACCTCCTCTCGGGGAGTTCTCGCGAGGGAGAAGAAAGGAAGTAGGGGATGGAGAGAGAAAGGGAAACGTAGAAAGCGTCGGAGAGAAAGAGAGACGGTTGGAGAGAGTGGGGTCAGTTCGTGACCCGACCACCTGTGGAAGCAGCCGGTAGCTACTTCTTGTTTGCTGTTTGCGCATACCTACCTACCACTTATACGTACTACTACGTATTACGTAGGCGAACCGCCAACCGATGACCGTGGTCACGGTTAAAACCCAAATTACCGCCCCTAAACTTCTACGCGGACTTCCGCTTTCCCCCTTGTTCGCGATCCACGTGGACGTTCGGCCAAGAATCTAACTAAGATTCACACCCTGTATTATTCGTTCGAATTCGTACAACTCCGAACGAGTGTCTTTTTCGTTATCTATATTTCTGTTAAACAAGCATTATGTATATGAGGAAAAATGTGAATTAGCATTGAACGCTAGAAGTACAAACTGGTACGTTTGTGGTACTCGACAACTACGCAATATTTTATGGCAACTACGTTATCGTGATTCGTTGAGCATGGATCACCTGCTGTGCTCGCAACGATTTTTCATGAATGTCTAATTGCTGTATAGCGTGCGCGGCCTAATGGGACACCGTACGGTCAATTAAGGAATTGAGATTAACGAGGTTAAATTTTCGCGGACGCTACTTTATGACGTAAGAGAGTTCCCGGCGACGCGAAAACCGCTTGTCAGGCGATAAGAACAAACAATTTGCGTGGCAAGAAAATGAAATACCTCGGCGACGGGGCCGAGGAAAAGCCGAATGCCAATTAGGGTGGCGCCTCTAAACGATGACGCGGAATGACTGATGACGCGATTAACCGCGGAGGTTAATGTTCGCGCTGTTTTTCTCGCTGAATAACATCGCGATTGAATGCAGTTTGTTTTTTTTTTTCTTCTCCACTCTTACTGCGTTTCAGCTCGGCGTAGCCAGTCTAGCTACTAGCTGTTACTCCTTTGTACGTCCCCTACTCTATTCTTGATGATGATTGCGGTAACGCAAGGTGATTTCGCGGCAACTCGCGTTCAAGATTGAAAAGGTTTTTACGGAACGTGATCAATGGGAAAAGGGTAGTAATGAAATGGTTTTGCCTCGTATGTTACTAAGATAATGATGGCAAAAAGGTGACTTGTTTGGTCACAAGAGAACGCAAATACCGTTTCCGTTCTGATAAAAACTCAACAGATTCTAAAACGATAAACAAACGGGGCGTTTGTCTTCCTGTAAGGATCTAACATTTTCCAAACACGTACCTCTGCTCATAAATTGTTTCGAAGTCTGACAAATATTTCTAATTAATAATCATCAATTGAAGAACTATGGTAGATCGTACAGTTGTAACCATGCAATAAGTTATAAAAAACATACTTCAAATTTTGATATAACAATTTTAATGAAATATTAGCATTCTCCGTGTTTCGTCACAAATTTTCATGTTCTTCCATTCATACTTAGAACGTCTCATTCAGTTACAGTATAACTTAGGATTTATAAATGGGTACGTGCGTACAGAGCCATTGCGAGCCGCGAATTACATTATCATGCATTATTTTGACAAACATTTGTCGCGTGTAGCAAATCGCCCAATAAAACGGAACAATTTACCCCGGCATTTAGACATAATTATAACTTAATGCACGCTCCGTCTGTTTGCGATTGTAATTGCAGCAGTAACAACGTTTAGGTTCGTTCATAGCGGAGCGTTCTCCCCTCGAATTGTTCGCCAGTTGTACGTGTCTCACAACGTGAATGATTCCCAATCGATCGGCACCCAAACGTTCCGAAATTAATCGACAAAAGTAATTTATTATCAGATTTCCTATGGTTGATTTTGCAAAATTATCACATGATTTTTAGCGAATATACATACTGACGAGCTGTTAATTTCGATTCAATTTTCGTGATGAATTATGACAAAACTGAATTGCGCTAGCTTTAATTAGCATCTCATATAAATTATTCGAAATCACTTTGATTCTTTGCCAGCTGGACATGTTCAATTTTAATTACGATCGGCTTCTCCTAACATTCCATTCTCGATCTTCAAATTCGAAACGTTCTTTCAGAAAAAGCCACTTTGATCCTATGCAGAGCATGTAATACTCGACGCTTTTCATAAGTTCTCGTTTCATATTTCAATCCGGCACGAGGTCGAGGCGCCATGATGTAATAACGCCAAACTACATCGTATCGCCATAGGTATGATATAAAGGCCGCTTAATAGTACTACGACCATTCATGCCGCGAGAGTCACCGGCAAGCTTACCGCTCTATTAATCAGAGATTATTATTCATGCGCCTACCGGCAGTCCGTGGCGCTTTTAGCGGCGCTGACTTTTGTCGCCCCATTGGCTTTAAGCTCTTCCCCAACCTCGTTTCTTCTCTCTCCCTCGCGCGGGGTTCCTCGTCTTCGCCTCGAGCCTCTCCACCTGAATTCTTTCCGGTTCTTTTCGGGTCCCGCTTCATTAACCAGCACGTGGTGGAAATGGAATCGGGAACCGCTTGTTCTCTCGGTTTTAAAAAAGACAGATCGGGCCAGGACTCGTAGAGCCGCGTCGCGCCGGTACGGTAATTGATTTCCGTGAGAATCTCGGGGCTGTTTTTGTTTGGACAAGTCGATCAATCCCAACTACTTTTAAGGATGCATAGGCTATATACTTAAACAATGATAACATGTTAAATTNGGGGTACCCCTTCAGATTTTGCGAAATTTTCGTTTTTTGCCAATAACTTCCAAACCGTAGGATCTACGAGAAAATTGCATCAGACCTTTTTTGTAGAGGACGACGAGATCTACAATTTCCATATAAAAGTTTTTCGCTAGCGTTAATAGTTTACGAGTTATTTGCAAAAAACTGTTTTTTCGTTTTTCGTCAATAACTCGTAAACTATCAACGCTATCGAAAAACTTTTACATGGAAATTGTAGATCTCGTTGTCCTCTACAAAAAAGGTTCTATTCAATTTTCTCGTACGTCTAACAGTTTAGGAGTTATCGAGGAAAAACGAAATTTTTTGTCAAAAGTTCGCTGTTTCGCCAGTGGGAAGGCCGAATTTCGTCGATATCAATAAAATGCTAAATAATCATACTTTACTCGTTAAATACTTGAGTTAGAAGAAAAATGTTTAAGAAATGCGTTTTTCTAAAGTACATAAACTTTTGGGATTGACTATATAGCCAATACATCCTTAAGTTACGAATATCCAATTTAAGAAAGTGTCATCGAGCGTAGTAGTACGTGAATGTATGAAACAATTGACTCATTCCAATATGTCCTGTACTCTTTTTATAGCTGTACGTCATTAATGAAGTTTCGTCTCATTGAGAATCCGACTACTCACGCGTAAAGATATCTCCTACCACTGTCCTCCCTGTAACCGCGGTGTAGTATTTCTTTCGCCTCGCGGCTTGCTCTAAGGAGTAGGGAAAAAAGGTGTAGCGTGGAAAAAAACTTGTTCTCGAGTTTTTCTGTTTCCGAACCATCGAGCACGAGCGGAAAAAACTCTAGCCTTTTTTGCTTCCCCCGTCCTCTTCTTCTTTTTCCTTCGCACGAACATATATGTAACGAACGTTCTGTTTTTTGTCCCATGTAACCCCTCTACGCGTTTTTTCGTCTCAGGCGCGACACTCCTACTCTGAAATTCGTTCGTACTATGTATTCTTAGGTAGGGTTCTTACCCGTATACCGCGTGTCAATGTTTTCGTTCCCTGTTGTTGTTGGTATTCGTATCCCGTCCACGTCACGGCTGTCCATTTTTTGCCCGTTGCTTCGGAGGCGAATGATTAATTATTGCGGCGACCTCTCATCCACTGCGGCCGAGTGTCAGTAATCTCACCGCGCCGCATCGGCCCGGTGTAAAAAGGAAGCCTCCTGAACGCGAGAGAACGACTTTATTTCCTGATCAGCAGGATAGCCATGCTTGTTATAAATTAACGCGGTATTATTTATAGAAATCCGGAAAGGGGGCGGAGATTTTCCCGAAATCACGGCATCAAACATCTATTAAGATTTATTAAGGAATTGATTAATTATTAGGTTTTTTGTCAGTTTTTCGGATTTCGGGACTGTGTTTAATTATCTGGAATTAAATTCGACTCGTGCACTCGACAGCATACAGCGCGATAAAAATTCATCTTTCCGCTCCCTAAGTGGTGATTAATTCCGCGTGTCCCTCCGGTAATCGAGAAATATTACGCGCGTCCAGTATAAAACAGCAGCTTCGTTTGGCTGGAAAATTTCCATTGCGAGATTTTCGGTCGAAATTAGATCGGAACGGATCGCAATATTTGTTAATTAATTTCGGGTAGGCGCGGGCCTGCGTCCGATGAGAAAGAAAGAGAGAGGACGCGGCTGTGTTTCTGGCTAGAGTCGGAGATAGGATCATGTTCCTACGTCATTAATTTGACGGACGACCAGTGCGGCACGGTAGATGTGTGTCCACCGTTCTACGTACAAGCTGGTTGTGCTATTCGGTTAATTGACGCTTAATTGGCCGTAATTAAGTTAACTTCGCGAGCACGTGGTCACCGCGCAATA
Organism: Ceratina calcarata; assembly: GCF_001652005.2. Taxonomy (NCBI): domain Eukaryota; kingdom Metazoa; phylum Arthropoda; class Insecta; order Hymenoptera; family Apidae; genus Ceratina; species Ceratina calcarata. The sequence continues at coordinate 1,455,731 of NW_017175971.1, read as the reverse complement.
GAGATTGGCCACGCGGAAACCAGCGATCGTTCCAAGAGAACACTGCTCGATGGTCAATGATATTATTCTTTACGCGAGTTCCTTTCGACGCACCAACTTTATTTGATACAATTCGTCGAAATCACTAGGCAACACTTTTTCAACTTCTATTTGCTTGCCTCTCAAGTATCGCAACGAACAGTTACTGATTGGAATGCAAAGGTTCGATCCGCGACGCACAATGGACTCCTGTCTTGTCTTTTTTTTTGTATTCCACGCGAAGACTTCATCGGCAATCCTCGAAACATTGTTGCAGTTTTCATTCTCCCCGCGTTGTTCTTTTCCTAAAGACGAGCAACGTGATGAATTGATATCGAACTGGCTGTAATCTAAACGCGGCGCGTGCCAATTCTCTCAAGCCTATTTATAATTTCATCAATCTTCCGTTCCGAGCGATCATTGCTACGTTGTCTTGTACTTCATTCATTTTATTGATCGACTAAGTAATCTGCATTGCAAAAACGTGTTATGTCCGCGAGGGCAAAGTCCAACCGCATGATGTTAAAACTTAGACCAAAGCGGAAAACGAATTATAAGACGGTAATCAAATTTTCCCGCGGAGCACGGATGAGCCGACGCACACGCGCATCATCCATCAAGGATACCAGGATAACGCGAGGACCTCGAGTCAGGGTCAACACTCGAGGAGGTGGCGACCCAACCTGAAATCCCCTAGTCAGGTAATTCACCTCCACCTTGAATTCCGTGCGTCTCGCGAGTATATGTAATCACCTGTCGCCGATGGAGACTGACCTTCTGCGCACTTTCGCCCGGTCGACTTCAGCCCGTGAAGCGAATACATTTGCATCTCGTTTCCTTCCAATACACGTATTTTTCTCTTTTTCTTCCATCTTCCTCGCTCTCTGTTTCTCCATTCGGCCTTTTTTTTTTTTTATTCTTCAACCCGTTCGACAAAAGACGAGATGTTCGACGTCCTTGGAAGCCCGCCGGCTCTCTCACGACACGGAGTGCCACGGAATAATCCCTTGTCCTTGCGCCGCGCGCTGTGTGCCCGTTTTTAGATCGACTCGCTCTCTTTAGATCGCATTTTTTTAACTTTTCGGGTCACCACCTCTTCCCACTACTCGCCTCGCCTTGTGCTCCATTGCCTTCCTCCTCCACTCATATTTCTACATCCCAGTTGATTTTTATTCAGAACTATATTACATGTACGCGATCTCTCTTTCGCGACGTTGACCATAGGTTGGTACACTTTTCGTGCGGGATTGATTAAGATTGAGCTCTTCTGGTAGCGGAATCGATCGAAATCATGTACCCTCGTATCAGGAAATTGAAGACGCTTTTATCCGCGAAACGGTGATCCAAGTCTCCCGCACACAGAGAATTTAATCAGCATACCTTTGAGCTATCTATTCACGTGCAGGCTTCTTATATTATTCGGTCTCTGCTTGGAGCTCCACGGGCGACGAAGCAACCGACCTAGCGGGACGCACGGTCCTCACAATGTCGTTCCCAGAATTTCCCGGATTCCTGATCATTAGTACGCGGTCTTAAGATTTCCAAGAAAACGCAGTTCGTTTACTGCATCGGTTAATCGTTGAACCGAATAACACGAATTACTTTATCATGGATCGAACGGCAGTGTTCATTCTGAATTTTGCTTCAACCGGATCGTAGCCCGTATTCGAATTTCTCGTAATTGGCAGGAGAGAGGCTAGTTTTGTTTTCGGGCCCGCGCCGTCTAGAAGTATAAAAATTCGGCCGGCTTCTCGAGATGTAGATGCGTTCTCGGAAGCGGGTTGGGTCTTGCTCAGGTGAACCGTGAGGGGGACGGATGGGGGGGGGGGGGCAGTGGGCCCTGATCCCGATGCTGAAACCCGGCGAAGTTTAGTCCGCGCTCGCGATAGCATTGTCCCGTCGCGCAAAAGTTCGCGTAGCTCCGGGCAGGACAACAATTGTCCTTTGTTGCTGCGCCTGTATAGCTACTGCTCCCGGGTTGCTGCCACCTCCACGTTGCTCCTATGTCTTCCCTCCTCCTCCGCGTTGCTGGCATCTTCACGCGGCGCCGCGCCGCGTCTCTGCTCACGCTTGTTTGTTTCCACGCGCTTTAACGAATTCCGACCTTCGCCAGTGCAGAGACGTAATTCCGTTACTTCGCAAGACTCTACGCGGTTTTCCGATTGATTCATATATGCAAATGTTAGTTAAACGAAACGCTTGCTCCTCTAAGAATCGATTCAAGAGATCTGAAATCTCTTTAAAATGATTCTTCTTCAAATGGCTCGCGGTTCCGTTGTTTGCACGCGACGGAGACAGAAATTTGCAAACATCGTCCGATTCTATGATCCTTGGTGGCACGATAACAAGCCTTGTTTTGCTATTCTAATACCGGGAAGAAATATTCCATGCAAAGTAACCCCAGTTGTAGATGCGAATTTTTAGAACGTGACTGGTCAAATCGCAGCGGACACGCGTTGTATAAATTGTTGTATTTTTAGGCGACGTTTCGCGTTGTCAAGGAATCGATCCGGCACTGGTTGCCAAAATATCCTCGACGGTAATTTGATCTTATTCATAAAATTTAGAAAACATTCAGTCTAAAAATGTTAGTTTAATTCGGGGAATTGTATAGCAAGAGAATATTTATGTCGACTTTATTAGCAAATTGTATCCGTTGTCTGTTCATAGTTCGTTGAGGAAGTAACAATATTTGAATTGACGTATTAGGAAAATCGTCGACGCACGGTAAAAGCAGTGCGCAGAATTTGAGGGACGATCTGTAGCTGCTCGACGTCGCCGTGGAAAATATGGAAAATCGTTAGAAGAAACACGGAACAGTGAAGTAACCCAAGCGAGGTTGCAGCAGCGATGAATTCGTCCGCGTTCCCGGGTACCTCGACCTGTTTTGTGCCGGACAACTATTGTCCTGCTTCTTTCCGGTTTTTCTGTCGTTCGCGCGTTGCTCGTTGCAATATTTTACCCTCTCCAAAGGGCAGCGCGATGGTAGATTGCGCCTGCAGCTACGTACAAAAAGTACAAAACCTATCTGGTAATGCTAATTAACATTTTCACCGAGTTTCTGTCCCCGCTTCACTCCGTCTCGTTCACGAATGATCCAAACCATCCTAAAAAATGACTCATCAGAGTTCGGATCGTCGACCCAAAATATGATCGATGCTTCCTTTCTCTGTTTTCTATTAATGAAGAGGATTAGTCTAGGAATTTTTACATGGTCTTCTTGATACTTCGGAGAATCCACGGTTTCAGAAATCGTTCGTTTCTACTTTTTTAATTAGAGTGTGTTTAGAAAATAACTCGTCATAATGAGTTAATGCAAGGTTCGTATCAATTTCGGAGGAAAACTTTTGACTAACAGATATCAATGATTTTCCTTCGGCTACGATCTTTTATCTACCTTTTTCCCATGGCTCGGACCGATTCAACGTCAATAGCATCGCTGCTCGTTAATACATCTCGCCGGGGACAATAGTTCCGCCGCGGCTTTTCGTCGTGCACCACCTCCTCCGTCCCTCCGTGCCCCTCTCATCCCCCGTCGGCCTCCACCTTCTTCGTTTCCCACCTCTCGTTCCATACCCCCCGTCCCCGTCGCTCTTTCTCTTGGCTCACCCACACGTATTCACGCAACAGCCACATACATATCCGCACGTACATGTATTATATCACATTATGTACGGACCGCGTGTTGGTCCACGTATCTATGGCCTATGTATACATGCGTTATTCCTGGTACATATATAGGGTGAGTCACCTAACAGTGGAACCAGAAATATTTTGTAAACCATCAATCTTTTCCCTGATACACCTGCGGTATACCTGTAGTTCGTTGAACAATTTTTATAGTCCACTCGCGTGCGCAATATTTTGCTATACAAAGAATAAGAACGAGATCAGTGAATAGTTCCTGTCTTCGAACTTAGAACGATAATAGTTTGATTCATAATTTATCAAATAAGAAGTACGTCTCTGTATAGAAGATATCTGCGATTGAATTGTTTTATGATTCACGTAGCTATTAGAATCATAAGTAAATAAGAGGGTGACAGTGATAAGGACGCGATACAAACCATTCTGTCACCACACCCCGTACATGTGTAAGCCGAGTACACAGTCGCGACATAGACGGTGGTGAAAAAGGCGGACCAACCGCAACCCCGTACACCCCATTCGCTACGAGGACTGTTCCCGTTTTCTTTTTCTTTTTTTTCTGTCGAAATTTAATTGCATCACCGAAGAGCCGGACGACGACGTGCACAATTTGCGTTTCGAGAGAAAAAAAAGGAAACACGTGTGCATTTACCTCCAGCGTAGTAGGTGCATCTTCCTTTTTCATCCTCGCGCGTAGAGTAGCAACCCCATGGTATATCTTTTTCGCGAAAGGGGAGCGTTTTACGGCGGCCGTGCATTAATGTTTTACAGGGAACGAGGGTGGACTGCACGGGATACTTCATTAACGGCAATACACGTTATTTGTGCAAAATGGAGTTGTTGATGCAACTTCGGAGAATTTATCGATCGCGCAATTATATTCTCTCTCTGGCCGTTGCTAACTCTTCTGCTGGCTGCCGCGTAGGCGTCGCGCGGTGAACGTCAAGAAAGAGTGCCAGACAGGTGATCTCAGGTTGTACTTTCCAGTCCCTTCTTCTCTTTTTAGAGCAGTCCGTCTGTACCCGCGTCGACTCCTCCTTGTAATATGTTTATATGTCATCTCTATGGTACTTTCATACATTCTCGTTTATACGTGCAACCGAACAGAGCGTTTCCAAAGTGGCGGACTTGTTCTACTAGCTTTCGACGTTTCGTCGCCAAACTAAGTTCTATGTCTTTTAAAATCAATACGAGTTAATTATTCTCGGTGTAAATAATCATAATCTCTCAACATTGAACGAAGTCACATTTATAATACATAGTTTTTTGTTCAATAATTAAACTATTAAATCGAAAGAAATACATTCGTTGCTAAGGTGTTCGTCAGCTGAACCCTGAACTGATCTGAACATCGAAATGCGCGGTTTTGAAACACCTTGTATAGAGTGGAAGGACGAGCAGGAGTGTCGGTGACTCGACGTTCACACTGACGCGATGCACGCTCACGCGCGTGAAGCGTTCCCGTGCACATCCACAGCGAACATAGCCTGGATACGCGCGTACGTGTAAACGTGGCACTCATACACGAGCAGCAATGCACTTGTCGTGCAGCGCGATCACCAGTGGTACTCATTCTATTCCTAGATCAGAGAATTCTTATAAGCCGTACGAAACAACTTGCTAATTTCGATTTTCCGATTCGGTTGTTCGTTACTTTATTATTCGAGACCGGCGAAGTAGTGAATCGTTCGTTATTTTACGTTCGCGTTCAGTACACGGGCAATTATCGTTTGCAAATTGGTGCATTCGCGGTGTTTATCGTCGTTGCTTGTATTGTCGCGAGAAAACGTTCATTGCCAGTGTTATCGTTAGTAGCTGATGACTCGGCGTGCGCACGAATCGCTCGGAAACCAACCGGGTTCTTCGCGTTACGTTGGATTCGACTTGACTCGGTCTTTCTGATAATTTTCTGATTAGATTAAAACCCGCGGCGAGGAACAATACACGGCGCGTTCATTAAACAAGATCCCCAAGCGTCTACTTCTCTGTTTCTCTGTTCTAATAGTATCTGGATGCCGCGTCGTAAACACGAATCAAGATTTAAACGATGTGTGTATGCTAATACAGGGGACTTAGTATGCGCCGCAGTGGTTCCCCATTATGAAGATTTTCAATTTTACGCCGCGGCCAACGCGAATAAATATTTACACCGGCAATGAGCGGGGGTTAACTCCCTGACAGTTTTGCTAATGTCATTAGTGTACCCGTTGCGCTGCCACGGGCATCGTTACCAGTTTCCAGGTGCACGCGTTAGATCATCGACGGTTTCTCGATATTCGCGAATTTCCGTTTCTCCACGAGCGTCATTTAGGTAACGAACATTCTTATGTCTTCTATCCCTGGGAGAATATTTTTGATCGATGTAGGAATGCATATTAGATAGGAACAGGAGCAGAAAATTGAAACGACGTGTCAGGGGTTGTCTAATGACGGTGTGTGCGAAAATGTGAAAGTATTACTCAAACCAAATATCGTTAACCTGTCGATGATTCTTTGTGGAAAATCCGAATGAAGAGAGGGATGTTTCCACGTCGCTAACGAAAAATTTCTCTTCTTCCTTCCCGTAGTTCGTGCAACGTAGCCGCTGACGTGCACTACTGCTGACACAGTAGATGATCACGTCAGCAATTGGCAGCGAGCCCGAAAAAATATTTCGCCCCCTCTGTGATCCGTGCTTTGACAGCCTCAGAGCGTTTCGTTCAGGTCAATATCACCAGCATAAAATATGTGGGTGACTTGGTTCGATCATAAGTCTTGAGAAAACTCAATTCTGAATCTGCGTTTAAATTCTTTATAGAGTTTATACATTGCAATTATACTGAAATTGTTGTTGCATTCATTTTTCCTCGAAGTGAAAGGGAGAGAAAAGTGAGGACTTTGTCAATCAAAGAGGAATGTCTAAGGAGAAATTGAAAGAAGGATGCAGGAAGGGGAGGGATGAAACGAGAGAGAACGAGATGAGGAAGGAGCGTGTGAATGAATTAGAGAGGGAGGAGGTATAAGACGTGGGAAAAGAGGTGGATAGGAAGGAATGAATGAGAGAAGAGTTGAGAGATTGGTGCAGAAGGAATAAATGATGTTTATATTTTTCAAAAATATTCTA